>NC_091821.1:275907418-276164918 GCF_038994185.2 Dermacentor albipictus | reverse complement strand
AGCTCAATTCTTCCGTGATGCGATTGGGTCCCTGTAACGAGGGGCATCACCAGAGCATGTGTGCAGGATTGCTAACAGCCCCACAGTCAGGGCAAGTAGAGCTAAAAGCCTCTGGAGTGATGGCATGGAAAAGGGCCAGGTTTGGATAGGACTTAGTCTGAGGCATGCGTAAAGTCTGCTGTTTTTATGTGTTTCCTTACTCTTTTTATTTTTTTCCCATTTTGCAGGCGCAGCAGCTGCTCTACTGTTGTAATCATGACCCAGCCTTGGACTCAGAGAAAGACTGCAACATTCTTTGTTAGTATGACTTCTTTGGAGCCGTGTCACCAACAGAGACGAATCAGAGCATGTAATTTTCAGTGCCAGAGGGCTCATTGCAGCACGCTGGAGTGATCTCTGAGGCCACATGCAGCAGACGCATCTATGTGCAACTGTCGTGTGTAGACCAGAAGTGCAAAGATGAAATACTTTCTTGGTCTTTTTGAGATCGAGATCGCACGCGCGCGCGCACGCACACACACACACAAACACACACACACGATTTATTTTACTCAGAATGAGCAATAATAGTATTACTGGGAATGTTCTTATGATCCTGAAGTCCACCAGTACATGTTGCACCTGGTTGCCTGCATGTGACGTAGTTGCTGACGACATTGCGAAGGAGAGAGCAAATTATTTTCTACTGTTTTTGCCATGAGATCGTGAATTGCCTGCTGATGCTGTGCAGTAATATTTGGCTCACATGTTCACAGGAGCCTCATCTACAGGTTGGCAACATTTTCTTACTACGCTCAAGAAGTGCTTCAGGGCCCCTTTAGGGTTTATGTATTCAAATACCCACAGTATGAAAGCGCGATGGCAATGCGTACTCAAGCATGCAGGCATCCCCACATTGACTGGATGGCGAAGCATAGCTTCCATGAACTTCTTTTAGTCAAGAGTTCGATGAAAGTTCGTCTGGTCAGGTAACATGATGATGAAGAAATTACGGTCACTGACCAAGTCAAGGTGAAAATAACACAGAGAAGTTTCGGGACCCGTACGGGTTCCTTGATCACACTGAAAGCGGGCAAGAGCCGCAAGTCGTTTTTATGCCTAAATGTGATGTAGGGATTGGGTGTAGTTGGCAGGAAGATTTCCATCAGTCCTGTTGATACTGTTGTCAGTAGTTTTAATAAATAAAGATTCTAACAAGAGTCGCGTCATCGAATTCTTTTCCTTAGCTATTATAGCAGCGTTTTCCCAATCGATGCGGTGACTGCGATTATTGGCATGTTTGGCAAGGGCGTTCGAGACATTTTTTCTTCTTGGAGACGTCCCTTTGGTGCTCTTTTAATCTTCTCATAAGTTTGCCGGTTTCGCTGATGTAACTGCAGCTGCAGTCTGCGCATGGTACCTTGTAAATGACACTGGGGTAATTCTTGCTTTCAAGCCGATCCTTTACGTTAACAAGCTGATTTCTCAGCTTATTGAATGGCATGTGTGCTATTCTAAGATCGTATCTTGAGAATATGTGGCGAATATGGCCTATTAAAAAAAGAAAAAAAAAATACTAGACGAGTGAGACCAGAACGGTTAATGCTGTAAATGCTTGTATGGCTGTGATTTGGGTGCACAACATATACATCCCCAGGTGGTCAAAATAAGTCCGGAGCCCCCATGTTGGCATGCCTCATAATCAGATTTTTGTCTTGGTGTGTCAAATGCCAGAATTTAATTCAATTTTGTAATTTAATTTAATTTAATTTGAAGGCCACATCCTGGCTGGCATGTCATGGTTTTTGTATGTGCATCCTCTTCTAACTAACTATATACAGTTGAACCCAGATATATTGAACCTGAGGGGGATCACAAAGAAGTTCGATATATAGGTAATTCAATATATAAAATAATAGGCCCTGAGGCAAACGGTGGCTTACCGGTTGGTGCATCCAAGGGCCGCTAAGTTGCTACATGCAGCTCGGAAAAGAAAGCAAACACATTTTATTTATGTGCAAAAAAATTGCTCATCCTGGCTTATGCTACTTCTGCAAAGTGAAGTTAAAGACGCTTGTCTCGATCTTGTCAAGGCTGTCGAGGTACAAAAACCCTGTGCCTTCCATATTGCTGCAGACATGATGAATCATGTCAAATGCCAATGCCAGTTCAGCAGCTGTGCATGGGCACGTTGCTGCCTCTTTTGGACGATCTTCATCGCCACTTGAACAGCCTTCTACCTGGGTTTCCACAATGCTTGCCACAATGTCTTTGTCTTCGAGATTCGCTACAGCTTGAGCATTGTTATAGGCGTTCACAAAGCTTTCAGCAGTAACTTTGGCTGGAATAACTCCAGCGAAGAGGGAGTGCTCACAAAACGTGTCATACATCCATCGTCTGTGGATTCTTCCAGAAGTTCGTCGGCAGCCACCATGAAACCTCAAAGCAAATAAAGAAGTGCACTTTGAGGTGTTCGGCATGGTGCCGCGTTCAATATATCAAACGTGCTGGTGAATGGGTGTTGTATATACGCATGCACCAGCCCTATACATTTGCATGGGCTTTTCAGGGGGATTTTACAGCTATCCAATATACACAATAATTCGTTATATGTGGGTTCAATATGTCTGGGTTCGACTGTATGTGTGTAAGAGAGATAGATAGAGAAGGGAATGGGAGAAGCTCACTAAGCCTGAGTCCTTCCCAGGAAAGTGAAAAGTCTTCACCTACGAGTTATTCTATGCAAAGCGTTACAGATCAGAAAGAACTGCCCTGCGAAACATGCAGAATGAGAATTCTATGACTTATGTAGCTTCCGCAGCGTTGCCTTCCAAAATATGAAATTGTGTATAGTTTTATAAAAACAGTTCATTTCTTTTCAGCCGATTTTCCTGTGCCGAGCCCTGTGGCATGCCCCACAGATGAACTTCTGCGACTTGAGAGACTGCTCCCAGACGGCAGCCATTTGCAGCCATGTGACCAGGTGCCATGCATGGAGGCACAGGGAGGCCATGGCTTGTGCCTAGATGAGCTGCAGAAGTACAGGGCTTTCCTGGAGTCAGACTTTGATCACGTGGTCAGCATCCCTTGCAGGCTTGTTTTGGTAAGACTGCTGGATGCTCTGTGCAAGTTGATGGGGGAATATTAAAACACCAGTCTATCGCTCGGTTGTAAAACATCAGTGTCCTTGCTCCTAAAATAAGCGAGGAAAAGGATGGCGGCTTTGCTACCTGGGTCAAGGTCATTAGTGTTGAACTTTTCAATCCTTCTGGTTCATGTGCAGGCATACTTCATGTGTTGGTGTTTAAGTGTATGGGTGTTTATGGATTATGGCCTTGCCATACTCCAGCATGTACCCCGCTGGAAAGGCTTGCTTAAGTAGATCATCACTCGCTACCACTTGGCAGCCAACGCATTGACCTTGTTGCAGCACCGATGACAATAAAGCACCCGAAGGCACGAGCAGAGCGAGCGTTTGGGTTTTGGAAAAATAATGTAGTTGATTCTTGCATTTCAACGTGGCAGCATCTTCCCAATGCACTGCCACAGTGGTGATGGAACCATGGAACACAATGTTCCAGAAGTTTCCACCGGGCTGTTTCCAAGCACTGACTCAACCGAGTCTTCGACCCCGTTGATGAATTAAAACGCAGTGCGACTACCTCCCTTCTGGCCTGACCATCCGGACATTTGGTTTATTCAAGTAGAGGCTCATTCTCAAGTCTCTAACGTCACTTCACAGTAAGCTAGGTATGACTACCTACTCGGCACCCTGCCCAATGACTTTGCTGTTGAAGTGTGCAACATTCTAACTGTGCCACCAAGCCAGATACCGTACAACATGCTGAAAAAGCCATCCTTGAGCGCATGGCAATTTCCAAATGGAAGCAGCTGCGTGATGTTATCATCAACTGAGCTTGGTGATCACCATCCATCACAACTCCTGAAACAGATGCAAGCACTTCTCGGCACTTGGGTCTGATGTTTCGACAACAGTCTACTAAAGGAACTGTTTATCCAGCGCATACCACCCACGGTTCAGATTGTTATGGCATCAGCATCGGAGCCGAACAAGTCCGTGCTGGGCACCCTCTCTGACAAGGTACATGAATTAATGCGTTCCCAAGTATCCGTAGCTGCTGCAAGTTGCGGGGCGCACACTTTTTCCACCCTTGCAGCGGCATTGCTCACCAACCGATTTTCCACTCCATAACCTAGCTCACCAAAGCAAGATGACATCGCCGAGATTCGCACTGACATTCAGCGGCTCATAGATCTTGTGGCAAGCAGGCTCTCCACAAGGGACGAGCACACCTTAGGTTAGAGCATTGCACGTGTAATGCGAAGACGTGGGATCGTTCCTCCCTTGCGGCAAGTTGTTTTTTTCATACACTTTCATTGCCATTAATCATTTCTTTAATTCAATGAGTAAATAAAAGTAATTTCCCCTATGTTTTCCTTGGTATCTCTGTTTGTTGGCATCTCATGATATAATTAATAAAAATTGGGCCCCTAGGTTAACCCTCTTTCTTCTCGTTCTGACACGTCAGAGAGACACTTTGGAGACAGATGACGTGTTGGGCTATCTCCACATCATTCACCCAGACCCTCCCACCATCCTTCTCCAGCTAGACACTTTTCAGTATCATTGCTGCCTTGCTGGTATCACCGACGCTTCGAACAGTTCACATGGCATTGCACACGACCATGTGGTTGGCCGGGAAACGACATCAGGAACCACTAACGGTGACGAGGGACTCTCACATGTCTGCCTGTCACCTATTCTTCATTAGGGACTCCATCAGCGGACTGCAGTTTCTCGTCAGCACAAAAGCAGAGGTGAGAGTGCTGTCTGCCCGTGGCATAGACAGAAACTGTAGGCCAATCATGCAACTGCAAGCCGTGAATGGCAGCAAAATCGATGTCTACTGCTGCAAGTCTGTCGCGCCTAATATAGGACTTAGAAGGGCATTCAGGTGATTTTCCTGGTGTCTCCTGTCAGTCACACAATAGTAGGTGCCAACTTTCTTGCAAACTAAGGCCTCCTAGTCGACATGGTAAAGAGATACTAGGTTCCACAACTGGATAAAAAGCAACTGGCAAGGTTTCCACCATAGCACCACTTGTGTTCACGATGCGGCATGCTGTTCCAGAGGCTTATGCCACATTACTCAGCAAATTTTCATCCCTTTCTGCTTCACCTGACTAGGCTAAACCTTTATGCCATAACGTTGAACATCGCACCACACTCAAGGTCCACCATGTCACGCATCACCTTGTCGCCTGGCACTAGAGTTAACCATAGCTAAAAATGAGTCTGAACAAATGCTGGAGATTGGTATTGCTCGTCCATCATGTAGCGTATGGTTGTCACTTATTCGTATGGTACCAAAGAAAACCAGCGATTGGTGTCCATGCGGAGATTACCGTGACCTGAACGTTGTCAATATGGGACCTGCAAGTCATTTCACTTATATTGAGGCAGTACAAAATCATTTTGTTCTCTTTTTTTTTTTACTCTATTGCTGTACTTCCAGTGTCAGCCAAAGGAAAAAAATCTTGGCCTGCCTAATCTATCACTCCATTGAAAGACATAGCGTCTTTCCTTGTTTAATAAAATATACCATTTTAACCCAACTCTCTGAGACTCTTTTCCACCTACCAACGTATTTTTCAGCCCGCATTGAGCTCATGTTCAAAGTTGGCATGCCTTGCAGCTGCACCAACTTATATACAGACTCTTTTATCTCAAAAACCAGCACTGACTGCCTGCCTCCATCGCTTCAATCACTGATGTAACCATGTTCAAGACAGCCGTCAATAACAGATATGCTCTCTGTTATAATTACATGTATTTCATTTTTTCCCACTTCTCTCTCTAATGCATCGACCTTGAGAGTGAGTAAATAAATTTTTAAAAATGCGGCTGATCCAACATGCCCAGTTGGTTGGAACCTATATGCAATGAAGCTTAAGAGGCAGTGTTCATGCACACTGTCTCATCTGGCTCAAGGGTGCCCTGAATGAGGAGCTCTGCAACGCAATGCACCTTTGAACGCAACCACTGTTTTAGGGGTTAAAAGAGGCAAGCTGGCTTTCGGCACCATTTGTTTGTGGTACCTGACCTACCCTTGGAGGTGCAGATATGACCGTCCAGGCTGTTGCCAGGCAGCACAATGCACACTCAATGTGAGGTCATCTCCTCTGGTGCCCTCTCTACTGTTTCATCGCAGCTCTCTGCATCGCGGCCCCATCGCCCACTCCACCAGCGGCCAGCAACCCGCATACGCAGGCCAGGTAGTGTGAGCCATCGTTCCTAGATGGCGCCACTGTACCACAGCCGAGTATGAGCTATTCAGCGAGACAGCAGCAGCAGGTGGCAACCATGGTCAGCAAGAGTGACGCAGGGTGGTTCGCAAGGAAAGCTCTTCAATAAGTAGAGTGCATATGTAATGTGTCAACAGCTGGTATTGTAATGGGGCTATTAATTTGAACTGCGTACTTTTTGGAAGACATATGTGGCATGGAAATGATGCATGGATCGGTACTATCAGGGGCAATTGAAAAGCAAACAACAAAGCGCGTGCCCGATGCATAACTAAAAATTCAGTGCATGCCATCGGCCAGTCATCCTTGTCCACATGTGTATGCATAAGGTTTTCACGTAGAGTGGGAGGCTGTTCGTCCTGCTGTGATAATGTCACCTATACTATATTGGTTGATACTTTTTTCCTCACTCGACTCGCTGCAGTAGGATAATAGGGTATGTGGACAAGGATGACTGGCCAATGGCATGCACTTATGGCAGGCCATCGGTTATGCTTAGGGCACGCGCTCTGCTGTTCATGTTTCAATTGTTAATGATAGTACATCAGTTCAGTGGTGCAAATTCTTACAGACCGAAAGTATGGTGACAAGAAAGACAACAGGATGAGTGCTAACTTGCAACTAGTTCATTAGTCTCGTATGCACACAAATATATACAAATTTTCCATTTGAACACGTGTAGGTGCAATGGTGGATTGTCTGAACATGGGAAATTCAAAGTGTCTACTAATCATACTCTTATAGCTCTGTTCTTACAGGGCAGCAGTAGTCACATCACTCTTTAATGAACAGTTACGGAAAGAGACTTGATTTGTAAGTGTGAAAAATGGGACAGTGCAATGCCCAAGGTGTGCTAACCAGGGTGTTCAACCGAACCTGAACCCGAACCAAAAAGCATACCTGAACTGCAATAATTGGCAGAACTGAACCAGAACCAATGTTTTTGGAACGTGCCTGAGGCTTAACTGAACCTGAACCGAGAAAAATAATAAAGGTTACCAGTCCGGCATGAAATAGTTCAAACAAATAAGGTGACAGCAAGTGCTCAATGGTTTGCACCATTCTTCGACTAACTAGTACTTCTTCAATCAGAGCACCCTAGTTGCAGGTTATTACGACTCATGAGTTGCACTGTTTGTGAGAATAGGAATAGACAATGGGTATGTGCTGCCAACTACAGCCACCTCAGCAGAGATGTTTGCACTTCTGAAGATGGCCATTCCAGTTTTGTTCCACGGCCGAGAAGTTATTTCAGGGGCCCTGCGGTATCAACAGTATCAACAATTTGGCCGTTAAGTGAACTTGTTACTAAAACTAATTAAACCAGATAAATACAGAGAACAGAAAAGACTTTCTTCAATGAGGGATATCAATGAGTTCAGCTGCATGACTTATTGTAACCATCACAGATAAGTCGCTAATGAATGTCCTCACCTTCTCAGTGAGCAGTAACCACAGCTGTTTATGGCACGCATTATCTGCTTTTGTTACGTGTCATGGTTCAACCCACGTTTGATGCTTAGCCAAGCAGAGTACAACGCTTTTTGAGTTGTGAAAATGTTTCATGGGGCACAATGTGCATGCTTTTGATTTCTTTGTCTGCCCTTAGCAAGTGCAAGACTACGCGTCATGTGAAGATGTACTAGAAAGAGTGATGTATGGTTCAGCACAAACTGTCCTTGTTCACCGTTCAGAAGTATCAATGTCCTCACCTGCTTCTAAACAAGCAGCAACTGAGCAAAATGTCAAATGCTGGTTTCTTTCTTTGCTAAAGACTAGAAGTTTGAAGTTGTAATTTATGTAATACAATGTTGTGAATTCGTGCTGTGTTCGACATAAATCATGCCAAAGTTTGCTCACCATCAGTCCTGCAGTAAAAAGCTTAAGCAAAACAAAAATTAACTGACTCTGCTGCTGTAAAATTAATCAGTATGAAAGCTGTGCAGACCTTATGCTGATGGAGGAATTCTCAATAAATACCTCTGTCTTTAATATATGCTGGCTTTTTTCTTTGCTACAGACTAGAAGTTTGAAGTTGTAATTGATGTAATACAGTGTTGTGAATTTGTGCTGTGTTCGACATAAATCATACCAAAGTTCGTTCACCATCAGTCCTGTAGTAGAAAGCTTAAGCAAAACAAAAATTAACTTACTCTGCTGCTGTCAAGTTAATGAGTGTGAAAGCTGTGCAGACCTTACGCTGACAGAGGAATTCTCACTAATTACCTCTGCCTTTAATATGTACATGATAATTCCTCCATATCTGTTGAAGACAGAGACTGACATCCGTCAGATGCGGTTCATTGATCACACTGCTAAGTTGGCGCTGGCATGAGACCTCGCCCCATGTGTTCTCAACCTCTTCGTCTTCCTCACTTTTCATCGCATTCCCACAGCCACGTTGCATGTGTGCGCCTACAGGAGGTAGAGCCGCTGTACAGGACATTGGACCTGCTGGCTGTTCAATAGTAATATTGGTAATGACCGCACCATAGCATCCCCTCCTGGAAACGTTTTAACGCCACAGCCAATCTTCCACGTTTGAGGCGCCGTGTTTATGCCCTCAACGACAAGATCATCTGCCTCTTAGTTTAAGGACAGCATTAGCTTGCTGTGTTGAGCAGAACGTAGTAACAGGAAGTATTCATTCTTCCTCTATTTCCAAAGCCGTTGAAGAAGCATTTCTGGATACCAAACTTGTTGTCGGGGTAAGTTCCACCAGCTAGGGCAGCTGCACGTAGCGGTCCTTTTCAATAGTAAATTTGCCATCCTTGCACAAAGCCGTCAAGATGGTAAACTCAAGGCTGCGGTTCTGAGCAGTCGTTTCCTGGTAATGTTCGATCTCCTTACTGCCGTGGCAGTAGAAGGAGTGGCAATTATGGTGCTGCGGCAAATTCTGTGTCCCCCACACTGTGTTCACGATGTAACTGGGAGGAATGTATGGCATCACAGAGGTAGGTCGGCTTGTAGCCAGCGACTGGTATTTGACATCAGATGCACTTGCATAGTGCATTGGCTGCTTTGGCATTGCTTAAGACTGTAGGGGCTGATGAGCAGTCCAGCAACTGACCTCTTGGGTATCCTCGTTGACTGTGACCTCTGTATCAGTCGTGACTGAGGTAACCTCGCTAGTTTCGAAAGCTGTTTCTTGACTTCTCTGTCACAACCACTCGTCAATCAGTGATTGTCGAGCCTAGTTTCTTGATTAGTGAAAACACTGTTTCCAACTATGGTCGATTTCACCAAGGGCCTGTAGTTGTTCTCTGCGTGGGCGACTCGTTCAGATGTCATGTGGTGTCGTGGTAGATGTACAGGCTGGACTTAAAATTCGAGCATGGGCTGCAACAAGGCTGACTGGGGTGTCGACACTCCCATCCCAGTGGTAGGAGGCCGACTTGCGACTTTCTGACTTTCTGACTGTCAAGACAAGTAGGGTCGGGAACAGCGTCATGTAGGTAAACCTAGATGACTTCTCACTTTTCGTACTCTTATGATCAACCAGGGTATCATTGCTCTCTCTCAGCAGACGGGCTTGTTGCTGTTCTGTTTCCATATGGTGTAAAGTGCTGAAAGAGGATGTTTCGAGCAGTATTTGCACTTGAGCCACACTGCGTTGCAGCACTTTTATGTGACATGTCCCTCTCAGCCCTATTTAAAACAACAGTTCTTGCCAGTAGGTCTGCACCTAATCTCGTCGGCTGACAATATGACGTGGCAGTCCTTTGTGGCATGGTCATGGTGATTGCACAGTACACAGCAGGGGTGGTCGTTCGATGCAGATTTTGTGGTCAGTGCTAATTCTGACGGTAACTGCGGTGGTAGACATGGTTGGCATCACCTGTATCTTGCAGGTATTCTTTTCGATGCGGTCCTTGAATGGGAGACCTGGCTCTCTTCTCTGCTCCCAACTTGCACCTGCAGGAACTTCATGACATTTCGCACCTCCTCTTCCACAACCTTGGAGCAGCACACTCGTCAGCCTCAGTCTCCTCCATGTGTTGGTGGTATAGAATGTCGATATCTTCGGGGAGTGAGTGCAAAAGGATATGATGAAGTATGACCATCTTCTGACGCTGGAACCCTGAGGCTGTTGACAAGGCAGCTTGTGTGAAAGTGCACCTCTTCGTAGAGTTCTCACAGCTGTGATGCCTGAGAAGAGTGACCGACCAGTGCGATGGCAAGCAAACTGTCAATGTGACATGATGGCCAAACCTCTTTCAGAGTATTTTCACTGCTACAGCGTAGTTTGCTTCCACCAGGTGCATATCTTTCATTGCATACTTTGCTATTCTGCTTAAGTATGACCCAAAATATTAAAATGTCTTTGTGTTGAACAGCTCACAGTTTTTATGGATCATGGCCTCGAAATGTTCCCAGAAGCCCTGCCACTTGCAAAGTTCACCAGAGAAAATGGGTACACTCGCCCACAAAATATTGCGGGGTGTGCGAGCGCGTGGCGAAACGACCCTCCTCCCCTGCTCACGGGGAACCCGTGGTGTAGAGACCGACGCCTGCACGCATGCGCGTCCCTCCGAGACTGCAAGCGTGCATGTTTCCGCGCTTCCTCCTTGCGCACCGGCGATATCCGAATGCAGCCGCGAGGTGCCCCTCTTGCGTTTGGCACTGTGGCGGCTTCAACGGGCACAACTATGTGAAGCGTGTTTAGAAGCGTGAACTTGCGTGCACCGCTGCGGCTGCTTTTTGTTGAATCACGAGCGCTGACACATATAGGGCCCGGTGGCGAACGCAAAAAGTCGTTTTTTTTTTTCTGCGCTGCACCTTTCCCTGGCCAATCTTCATTGTTTCTTTCTTTTTACGAACGGGGCGTTCTCCCGCAGAAGAGCCTCGCAGAAAAGGCGCTCTATAGAAGGAGACAGGCAAGACGAAAATGAACTCTTGATTTCCATTGTATAAACGAGGTTTTGCCCGTCGAAGCCGCCACAGTACCAAATGCAAGAGGGGCACCTCGTGGCTGCATTCTGATATCACCGGCGCGGAAGGAGGAAGCATGGAAACATGCATGCTTGCAGTCTCGGAGGGACGTGCATGCGTGCAGGTGTCGATCTCGACACCAGGGGTTCCCTGCTAGCAGGGGAGGAGGGCCGTTTCACTACGCGCTCGCGCACCCCGCAATATTTTGTAGGCGAGTGTACCTCTAGTTTCGGTAGGGCAACTTGTATCGGTACTCGGGAACTTGCTTGAGTGGAGTCGCCTTGGGTGGCGGGTTCACTCACAACGCTATGGGTGGCGCTGTCTCCAGGTTTTAGCACCAATAACTATGTTGCAGATCTTGTCATGGTACTCCAGTGCTACGGAGGCTTCTTTCTCATACTCGTCATTGTCATTCACAAGGTCGGTGATCTCCTTGTTGAGCGCTGCAAGCACCGAGTCCTTGTCCTGCAGGCCGTCCGAAAGAACTTGCAGGTCGGATGGTGAAGGATGCTAGGCTTGCAGTACTTCAGTGACGGACAAGATGAGTTTTGTAGCAGCGACTCGAAGTGCGCCTCTGCTGCGCCACAGTCAATCTATCATTGGTGCAGGATGCCAGTCTTCTCTCGGGTTTCAGCACTAAAAGCTATGTTGAAGACAGAGTCTGACATCCGTCAGATGCAGTTTATCGATCGCACTGCTAAAATGGTGCTGGCATGAGACCTTACCTCACGTGTTCTCAACCTCTTCATCTTCTTCAGTTTTCATCAATGTCTGTGTAATTGTGAATTTCTGCCTTCTCTTGAGGAAACTTGTGTAAGCGACATGCGGACAAGTCAATATTACTATGTAACTTATCGTCATGGGACAGGATAAAATGGGCTGCTCTGAACCAGTTAGCGAACCAGTATCAATGTTGTGAACAGGTTCGCAAATCATTATAAAGTTTTATTTCACCAGACCGGAACTGAACTGGAACAAAATCGTAACACGTTGAATCTAGGGTTGGTAAAATTGATGAATGATTAATAAATTAAATGTATCCTGCAAAACGATTAATCTTCACCAATGTCCATCTTTCATTTAGTCAACTTAATCGATTAGACCTGTTCGATTAATAGTTTTTTGAGAGCTTGACTGGAGTGGAGCGAAAATTTTCAAATCATACTGAAATGGTGGCACATGAGCAGTGACTATGTGGCTCTGGTAGAGTGACTGTCGACAGTTTTTCCATGTGATGCCGAGCTACGCGCCTCCCTTCTCTTCCCCCACACTGCACACGCCACCTGAAGCCTGAACTGTGAGGGCTTGAAATGCCCTCACAGTTCGAGGCATTCTATAGTAACCTATTCACTGATCGTCGTGCCACTCCCAGTCCACTTAAGATGTGGCACAGCATGCATGCCGGTTTGGAGCGTGTTTAACATAGCGATGTAATTCATGTTGATTCCAGCAAATCTGTAGTGTCCGACCATCAATTCTTGCATGCTGGTTTTTTTTTTTGGCCATTCAAAGAAGGTGTTGGTTTTCGCCAAACATCCCAGCCAATTGACATATTTCTTTGCTTTGTAGAAAAGAGCATGTGGTTTAAAATCCGTAACCAGTAATTTTCTTTTCCCCTTGTTTATTGCAATTTCTTGCATAATTCAGTTGTACGTCACCTTTCACTTTCATAATTTTTTAAATTTCTTGTTTAACTGTACTGTACAAATATTCAGTAATGCCATGCATATTATTTAATTCTACATTAAGGCCCATTTTATAACATATATTGGTTTTCTATTTAAGAGCCACTATTGTCAACTATATTTAGTCTTTACCAAGTAAAAGATTATCTTTTATCAAATGTTTATAAAAAATTATCTTTTATCAAACGTTTATACACTTGTGTGTCAGACTTGGTTCCACCTCTTAAACATTAAAATATGGTCCTACAAAAGTAGAGAACTGTGTTTCAAGCTTTCTAAAAGCGCCCGGCAAAAATTTCGATTGAACAATTAATCGATGAAAAACTCTGCATCGAAAGTGATTAATCAATTAAAGTATAAAATGGTGAATGATTAATTGTTGATCGCATAAAAAATTTAATCGACCATCCGTAGTTGAGCCTGAACTGAACCGGTATATTTTCAGTTCGACACCCTGGTGCTAACAAGCTTCATGACATAGAATGTTTGTAGAATTTTTGGCAGCTTGCAGGGCCGCCTCTGTTGTATCAAGTTTATGTAATATGTTCTAAGAGTATTGTTACAATCTTTTTGTATGATAGCACAATTTGCAGTTTATTTCATTTTTCAGGAGTCTTCTGAACCTCGTTTTGACTGTTTGATGGGGCTGCAACTGAATCTGGCCCCTCCTGAAGGTTGGGGTACTGCACAAGGTACTTTTACATCTTATAGATGACCATATTACTATGGATGTTTTGTGAGGTATTGTCTTGGGCTACTTGATTAAATTACACACTGAAATGGCAAAAGAAGGTCCACTCTTTCGTCAACATCTTTTGAATTGTTTTCAGTAGGGATGTTTTCTTTAAGTTGTAGGAAATATTTAACGAGGAACTTGGAATAGGAGTGTATTGCTGAAAGCTGCAACTACTAAGAAAAAGCCTGCATGAGTGTGATGTTAATTATTCCTTTATAATATTTTATTTTGTAGAGAAATTGTGTTGGAGTGGCAAAGAGAGCAAATTATAAGTATGTGCATGTTCCACATGAAGAAATCCTATTAGCATGAGAACACAAACTATTTTCTGCAGCTATCCTGTGTCTAACCATCTGTTCATGTGCGGTGAGATTTCCTACCCACATGCACATCTAGTGACGATTTCTGCAACTACACTTATGACTGCATGGCTGTTAGCTGCTAGTTGGGCAAGTTTAAGAGACTGTATATATGCTCCTACCTGTGTGTGTCCAAAATTATATGCCTGTCAAAAGATGCTTGTATGGTTACTAAGGCGTGCTGCAGCAATTAAAATTTCGTCAATTTAGTATTCAAAGCACTGCAGTGTTCCACATTAATAAAATATTTACTAGCCTGGTAGTGCTTGACTTGAAAGTCCGCAGATTTTGAACTTTATTTGCAAATAATTGGCAGATAGTTAGTACAACATGGGTACCAGCATTAACAAAAGAACCTTGAATCACAAACAAGCACTCTCATAAGCCACTCTGGTCATCACCAGACATTATGTTCATAAATCGCTTTATAAAGAATGCTCACAGGCAGGAAAGTTGAGGTATTGTGGTGACACTTTGCAGATTGTGAGTAGACTCAGTTAATGTACTATACTCGGTGACAACGTAAGAATTCAGTGTGAGCTTTGCCCACAAAACTACACTGTGCTGGCCTTCTGTGCTTCTGTTTTCAAAAGCAAAGTTTCTAAGAAATGCGGAAATGTATTGAAATTCGTCTTCCACTGCTACTATTCTATGAAAAGTTGCAAAGTGAAGCCAAAATTATTTTTTAAATGCCCATAGTACACACATTGATGCTTTTCAACTTCCTGGTTTTTAAAAGTTGGCTGCCTTGGGTTTTCCTTGCCCTCCAACCATTGTGGTACCACACACTAACACCAAATATACAGTAAAGATGTCAGGCCGTATCGGCCATAAATAAGCACTTTGTCCACAATAAAACCACTCATTTATACCTTTCGCAAAAGACAGGACTACAGTTCCTTTGTTATTACAACATGCAGATACCAAATGAGCGCTACATGCTGACACTAAGGCGAAGCCTTGCTGGGGGTGAAGCAATAATGTCGGCACACCTGCTGAATACTTCAACTAGGGCCAGATCTTCACATTGTCACACCCAAATGGGTACAAAGAGACTAGACTTGGTGACAGCTGGCATTTAAAAAAAAATCTGTATGCATATGCAGTAGCATATCGAAAGGCACATTACATATACATTTCACAACTTTTTGTCACTGGCAAAACAGCCATAGATGAACACTATCAGGCGTGTGGTCACTTCCAAGGCGATATAATCTGCTTCAGTAAGTCAAAGGGAAACTTCTGGGAGCAAAACTGAAGGGCAGTAGGCAACTGCACCGCATAATCACAGATAAGTGAACGCAAAAATTGTGACAAAACTAAAGTCGAGGCGAGGGCTGACAGATTGAAACACACTGTAGGATAAAGGTTGAATGAACAGGGGTGAAATATACCTTAGACAGGCTGGCCGACTTTTTGATAGCTGGACTTATCTTTGTCAAAGGCTCTATGCAGCAGTCAGTATTTTTGTGGCATTGTGGACAAACTTATTCACAAAGTCATTGAAAGCAAGTTTGCCTTGACCACAGTGTCGCATGGATGGGAGCAACCGTAGTTGGCTGGAACATTTATATTAATTCTGCTTGAGTTGGACATCAGTGGATTGGCTTCTGCATTCTTAGGCTGTCACCGACTGTAGTGATTATCTTAAAGCATGTCTGGTAAAGTCCTAAAGCCTGAGATTAACAAAGTTGCAGCTAACCTTGGTAGAGTGGGCAGGTGCGGTGACAACCAGTGGGGAGAGCCTTGTCCAAGTTTCTAATGGTCTTCATTTAAACTTCTGCAGACTGGAGAGATTTCTGCGAACACTCCAGTTTCAGCTTAAAGGGACCCTCACCAGGCCCATAGAAAATTTTGGTTATACACTGGAAGTTGTTACGTGTCCTCTAGGGAGTGTTCTGCCACAAAAATTTTTCAGATTGGCTCATTAATCGCCGAGATAGAAATATTTCAGTGCTGCGAACCCATGATTTCAGCAGGCAGGCTCCACTGCCAAGCGAGACACTCTCTCCATTTGCCCTGTCTAGCCTCCGCAAGCGAAATTGTTTCCCTGCGTTCTCCCATACCGGACCTCGAGGATCGTGTGACGCATACTTCATAGGCCTCAGCTTCATTTTTTTTTCTCCTCGCTTTTTTTTTTTGGCGGCACTGCGCGCTGTTGCTGATGGCGTTACGCACGAGCTGTTGTGATTGCCTCATTTCGGCAGCGCACGAAGACACATGACTAGCGGTAGAATTCAGTGCTACACGAATACTGAGGCAGAACAAGCGGATCGCAGAGCATGATCACGCGCTGGAACACATTAGAAAATGGCAAAGTTTCGGTACCTGCGCATGTGACTGCACGACCGTGGGAACAAGCAGACGAAGTGGAAGTACATCTCTCGTGCTTCGGTGAGAAGTAAAACAAAAAACATGCAGACATTTCGTTTGTGTGTTCTATTATTTCTCTAAACTTTAGTTCGTCAATTCAAGCAACAAATAACACAAATAACAGATGTTGCCTTGAATAATTCTCGAAGTCACGTGTCACCATGATGGACACGAGTACATAGGCGTAGGGGCATGAGTACGTCACCATCCGGCTTGGAGCACGGTCGCCGTGAGGGAAAAGGAAAACAGCATTCGGATTGAAATTTCAGACCTTTCTGCGGTACATAGTGAAGTAATTCTTTGCAAACACAATCGTTAGCGCACATTGTAAACTCTGCGCTTGTGCACTCAAAATGGCCAGACTTGGTGAGGGGCCCTTTAAGAATGACTTTGGAAATCCTTCTGCTGATGCTCATGTATACCTACTGAAGTCTGCTGATGTTGTTGTCATTTACTATTCCTCTATTGTTCTTTCCTTTAGGTTTAGAGGCTTCGGTGTTCTGGAAAAGCGATAGTGGTAAGAGGAATTTCTGCAAGGTTGCTTCATCTTACAAGCTTTATTTTCATTTTTTTTTTTCTGATTGACCAGTCAGTCTTTCTTCCTGATCCTTTTTCCTTCCAGGAGTCACGACGTCAATTGCGCTGTCACCACAAGCTTCAGTCCCTTGCAGCATTGCTGTCATGTAAGCTATCATTTAAAAGTATTGCTATACATTAAATTGCAAATTTTTTTAACCTTAGCAAGGTTTGATAATGCTGTTACCTTAGACTTACCTTTGCCTCTTGGAAGCATTTTCTGGTAATCTGAGTTTGAGTGTTAAGACTAATAGGTTGGATGATTATTAATATTTGTTTAATACATACTGCTTACCCTTGTGTCCATGCAGGTAGGCATTCCAAATTACAACACAGCCATAGGATGGAGAAACAATGAACTTTGTAAAATATTAGTGGCTATGTAGGTGTCTAGATCTAACCACTCTGACCTGATGCAGTGGAGTCTCTGATTTACTTTGTTATATCCCTGTTCATTATATTGTGGTTTTAATGTATAGGAAAGAAAACTGTTGAGTTGTAGTAAAATAAGGGGTTGATGAACCTAGCCGGTGCTGTCGGTATGCCTTGTTAGTAAAGGTTAAAGATATTGCAATGGATTGTTTGCGAGCCTCTTGTGAAGAAGCAGAGCAATAAACTGAAGTCTTCTTCTTGGAATCGGGGAATACAATTAGCTGCCATTATTTCAAGAGAATGGCTGACTGTCAGAATTTGATATTAATGAACCGGGTTGCTTTGCATTCTATACTTTAAAGGGGTCCCTGGCTGTACATGCATATTCCAGTTTTAGTTTATTCAGAACAGCTGAGTAGTTTAACATTACTTGGGATACTTTTAAGCTTGTGCTAAAGCTTCCAGAAAAAGTGGAACAATGCAAATGTTAATAATGTACCTATTCCAAGAGAGATCAGCAATCACTGTTGCACTTGAGTATTTGTAGTCATAGACTTTTTTAATTGGTAATGAATTGGTGATTGTGATCAAAGCTCCTTTATAGAAGCAAAACTGTTTTTTCATCCAATTTTTTTATGCAGTCAATGTCTGTATTTCTAAGTTAACCTTAACCTTAACCCAACGAAGACAGTTTTTATCTTATTTCACTCTGAAAAAATGAAAATGACTATTTATTCAGATGTCATTTACAATAACGATCCTATAAAACAATCCAGTGAGGTAAAATTTCTTGGTGTTATTATCGATAACCATTTAAAATTCTGTCTTCATGTGTGTTTGTAGTTCGTACGGCTTGCATGTGCTGTTGAAATGTCGAAACTATTTCCCTCCCCACATACTTATCAATCTTTACTACGCATTTGTTCACTCTCACATTAATTACTGCTTAGCGATCTGGGGTTGCACATACAAAACTCATGTGTTGCCAGTGTTTACACTTCAAAAAAGAGCTCTTTCCATTATAGCACCCCACAGTACGCATATTAAGAGGGAAGATTTATTTAAAGCCCTGAACATCCTCAACATTTATGATTTTACAACATACAACATCGCCTCCGTCATGCATCAATAATGAAAAACTAGCCTTGACAAGAGCCTCGCTCCACCCCTCGCTTCACAATGTTGGGAACGCATCTCGTCGTTTTTTATTGCCTAAGGTAAATACTAATTGTGGTCGCTCTACACTACAGTTTACAGGCACCTCAGTTTGGAATAGGCTTGATGGTAACCTAACCACTCTAAGAGCATCGCATACATTTCCTAAAGATTTAAAGCACTCACTTATTGACAATGCATAACACTGTGCATGCTTGCACACGTCCTCACTTTTCTTTTCCTGTGTCGACATTTTCGATTATCTAAAAAAGAAAATTGTTAGAAAAATTTATCTCATTTGTGAAATTTTCCCTACTACTGTATTTTCTTGTTTTACGTGATCTTGCAGTATAAAAAAGCAGCTGCCATAGGAGTGATTTTTTTCCTAATAACAATCGGCAGGGACCATTCAACAAATTTGTTGGGTCCCAAAAGTGTGTACTTTGCAATTGTATACGTTATTTATGTTAAATAAACTTTAAGCTTGCAAACTTTCTAAGCATGCCATGAGTAGCATTGGAGAGATTGTGTCTCCTTGCCTTTCTACTTTTCTTGTGGTGAACCAAGGTAGCTGTGGAATCTTTATAGATATTTCCCCAGATATTTATGTATGCCTCCTGTACTCCTTATAACGCAATGCATTTGCAACTACTGTTACCTCTACTGAATAAAATGTCTTTTCATAATCTATGAAAACTGTGCAGAGAGGTTTATTGTACTATGCATATTTCTCAATTACCTGATTGATGACATGGATGTGATCTATCGTAGAATATCCCCTCCTGAAGCCAGTCTGTTCTCTTTGTTGATTGGTGTCAAGTATTGCCCTGATTTCATTGGAAGTTATCTTGGTGAATATTTGATACAATACTGAAAGCAAGCTAATGAGCCTATAATTCATGAATTCTTTAACATCTCTCTTCTTGTAGATTAATTAGCATAACATAGGGATTATTCCAGCTTTCTGGTAAGCTTGGTCATGAGGCATTGCATTAAAATGCATGCACTTGCTCTATCATGATAAGCTTGGCATTGACTTGAGTGCATACATAGAAAAAGTTATGTGACGACCCATGCGGGCATATCATTAAAAAAAATAGGATTTTCTTGTAGGACTAACACCTACAAGGATTCTTTTTTCCTGCGAACTGTATGCGAGTGGGATGGTCTCCTGAGCAACGTTGGGGATGCAGCAAGTGTCTTCATTTTTAGCGTAGCTGAAAATTTGTAACAATATTTTTTGTTGCCGTATCTGTTCTTACTCTTTTCTTTTTTTTTTCTTGACATGAGCACGTCTTCCAATATATGTTGTGCATTGTGCAGTTTTATTTGTATATTGAAATACACTAAGTATGTTCCTAATTATTTGTTCAGTGTTTTCTTCTTATAAAATTACAGTGTGCTATAAATAATATATTTTGTTCATTCACAGAGACAGTGTCTCACTGCCCACTCCTGCTTACGGCCTTATTCTAAGGCCAACAGAAACTTTGTAAATAAATAAATAAATAAATCTGCAAGCTTTTTAAACATGCACCAAGCATTGCAAGCATTTCAAGTTTACTAATGACCCAAGCTATTAAAGGGCCCCTCACCAGGTTTGGCCATTTTAAACAGGCAGGCTTAGCGCATACATCTCACTCTGATGATCGTGTCTGCAAAATATTGCTACGGAACAGTATTTGTGATGACAAAGAGGCGAGCAGGGTGAAGACGACGACGACGATTAGAGGCTAGCGCGGGCTGTTGACTCATAGCCATGTTTTGCGTATTGCCTTGTAAATATGCTTGTATATAGCTTTTCATCGGCGTCTTCCTATGTAACATATCTGGTGGAGGTAGACGTTCCCTGTACCTCGTCACGGAGCTTTGCAGTGGGTGGTACGTCGAGCCTTCCTTCATGGCTCCCGGCGACGACAACTCGACTCCACCGGCTCCGACACCTGCTGTCACTTCGACGACCTACATCACTCTCCCCGCTCCCCGTGATCCAGGCGTATTCTCAGGCAAAGATGGGGAAGACGTCGAGGACTGGATGTCAGCCGCAATAACCGGTGGGACCCTACTATCATGCTCACGAACGTAGTCTTTTACCTCGGTGGCACACCTCGAGTTTGGTTTCGGATGCATGAAGATGAGCTCACCAGTTGGGATTTGCTTAAGCAAAAGCTCCGAGACTTGTTCGGCAACCCCTATGGTCACCAACTTCCCACGCAGAAGGCGCTTTCTGGCCGTGTGCAGACGTCAACAGAGCCCTACGTCACGTACATTCAGGACGTCGTGGCTCTGTGCCGCAAAGTTGACGCACACATGACTGAGTCCGACAAGGTCTCCCACATCCTCAAAGGTATTGCCGACAATGCCTTCAACTTGCTCGTTTTTAACAACATGACGATAGTGGATGCAGTTATAGAAGAGTGCCGCCGCCTGGAACTCGCTAAAAGCCGACGTATCGACCAGCACTTTGCCCGTCTGCCCAACACCCCAGCGACATCTTCCGGTGCCAACGCTCCTCGTCCCAACAACACTAGTGAACACTGGCGTGAGATCGAGGCTGCCTATCTGGCTGCCTTCGACTCCAGCCCCTCCAATGCACCTGCAGTCACGGTTTACCTGATCCAGGCATTGTCCGCCAGGAGTTCGCAAACATGGGTCTTCACACCATCTGCTCGGCCCATCACCCTGATACCCACCTAACTTCTTCGATTCCGCCCTGTCCCGCATCTTCTTACCCACCACATTTCCGCAACCCGTCTGAATGGTGCACGGCAGACGACAAGCCCATTTGTTTTCACTGCTATCGAATCGGGCACATTTCTCGGTACTTTCGCAGTCGCTGGAGTTCCCCGAACCGGTCTACTTATACTGCCTACTCTCGCCCCCCAGGTGGCCCTTCTCGTCCATTTGCCACCCGCTCTGATAATGCTGCCACTGATTCTCCTGCGGAGAACCGCCCCTATTCACGTTCGCCTTCGCCCCGACGACGACAATCTCGCTCTCCCCAGCCCCGTCGCTCCTATTCGCCGACTCCCTTCAGATGCCGCTCCCAGCTGAAAAACTAGACGATGCAGCGCCTCGATATGACGCTGCATTGCTCCCTACACCGCCAAATCCTCTACTGACGTTGCCCACTCATCTGAACCTTCTTGACGTGCAAGTCCACGGTGTTTCTGTATCTGCTCTTGCGCTGGAGCGCATTTGTCAGTAATGAGCGCTGACCTTCGTAACCGGCTGAAAAAAATAATCATGTCCGCCACGACGCCTGTTGTCCGTGTCGCCGATGGCGGAACAGCCCCCGTAATTGGTATGTATGCCGCCTGCGTCTCCTTCGCCGATCGCTCCATTATCGTGCTATTCACAGTCATCGCCCACTGTCCCGACGACATCATCCTCGGCTTAGACTTCCTTTCCGCACATTCTGCTTTCATCGATTGTTCCGCCAGTACTCTCTGCCTTGACCTGCTTGTTCTGGATCCCGCTGAACCACACCCCAGACGCCTCAGTTCCGTCCACTTCGTTCGCTTGCCACCTTCGGCACTGACTTACGTTGACTTCGTGTCATCCCCACCAGTCCCCGACGGTCGCTACATCGCGGCTCCTATGCAAGACGTCTTCCTTACACACGGGATCACGGTACCTCATACAGTTTTATCTATTATGGTGAATTGCGTCTGCCTGCCAGTGGTCAATTTCGGCTTGACGACACAAGTGCTGCCGCGCGGGATGTCTCTGGCCCAGCTTTGCTCATTCGAGGATCACTCAGTAGCATCTATTGCAGTAGATGACAATTCAGCCGATCCTCCTCTACCATTGCAGTCAGCAACTTGTACCATCGCCGACTTACAGAAAATGATTGCGCACGACATGCCGTCTGAGCACGCTCGTGAGCTCTACCGCGTTCTGTTTTCCTACCACTATATTTTTTACTTTAACGATCGTCCTTTGGCCCAAACTACAGCTGTTAAAAATCGCGTTAACACCAGCGATGCCCCTCTTATTCATCGCCGCCCGTATAGAGTATCACCGGCTGAGCGTCAAGTACATTCACGCAGAAGTTCGCAAAATGCTTGCCAAGAACATTATTGAACCGTCATGTAGTCCGTGGGCGTCACCTGTTGTACTGGTCAAAAAGAAGGATGGATCATGGCACTTTTCCGTGGATTATCGGTACCTTAACAGGGTTACCAAAAAGGACGTGTATCCCCTACCTCGGATTGATGACGCCCTTGACTGCCTCCACGGTGCTCGCTATTTCTCCTCTATTGACCTTCGCTCCGGCTACTGGCAGATTGCTGTGGCGATCTTGACCACGAGAAGACTGCCTTTGTAACACCCGACGGTTTTTATCAATTCAAAGTAGTGCCGTTTGGTCTATGTAACGCTCCTGCCACTTTTGAACGCATGACGGGCTGCCTTCTTCGCGGTTTCAAATGGTCCACGTGCCTGTGCTATTTGGACAACGTTATAGTATTCTCCCCAACGTATGCTACGCACCTCGAGCGCCTCTCAGCAGTCCTGGACGTTTTTCGGCGAGCCGGTCTGCAACTCAACGCATTGAAGTGCCAGTTCAGTCGTCGCCAGATTACCGTCCTTAGACATCTCGTTGACGCGAACGAAGTGCAATTGGACCCAGGCAAGATCCATGCTGTTACGCACTTCCCTGTTCCAGCGTGTGTCAAGGATGTGCTCAGCTTCATAAGCCTTTGCTCGTACTTCCGCCGTTTTGTGAAAAATTTCGCGGCCATAACACGACCACTAACCGAGCTTTTGAAGAAAGACGCCTCTTTCCAGTGGGGAAATAACGAAGCCTCTGCATTCTCGCTTCTAATCAACCTTCTCACAACGCCTCCCGTTCTGGCCCATTTCGATCCTTCTGTGCCTACCGAAGTCTGTACTGATGCCAGCGGTCACCGAATTGGCGCAGTACTGGCACAACGCCAGCGCGGCCATGACCGTGTTATCGCTTACGCCAGCAGGCTCCTCTCGCCCGCAGAGCGCAACTTTTCCATCACCGAGCGTGAGTGTCTGGCCCTAGTCTGGGAGGTTGCAAAGTTCCGCCCATACCTATATGGCCGAACCTTTTCCGTTGTCACAGACCATCAAGCGCTTTGCTGGTTATGCTCACTGAAAGATCCTGCAGGAAAACTTGGTCGCTGGGCCTTACGCCTCCAAGAATATTCGTACTCCATCACCTACAAATCTGGCCGACTACACAAGGATGCTGACTGCCTGTCTTGCTACCTGATAGACAAGCCTGACGACACCGACAGTAGTACCGCCTGTGGCATTTTCTCTGTGTCTGCCTTCGCTAACATCGCCGATGAGCAGTACCGAGACCTCTCGCTGCGAGTACTCATCAAGCGCCTGTGCTCTACACCTACCGACACATCCGTTCGCTGATATGTCCTCCAGGGCGGCATTCTGTACCGAAGGAACTTCCTCCTTGACGCCTCTGATCTTCTTCTTATTGTGGCAAAACATCTACGACAGACTGTGCTCTTTGAGATGCATTACGCACCCACTGCAGGACATCTTGGGGTAACCCGCACGTACGACTGCGTCCGTCGCCGCTTCTGTTGGCCTGGTCTCGCTCGCTCCGTCCAACGCTATGTTGCTGCCTGTGATCCCTGCCAGCATTGGAAAACACCTCAGGTGCTACCTGCCGGTCATCTCCAGCCGATCACCGTCCCTGTGGAACCGTTCTTTTGTGTTGGATTAGACCTCCTCGGTCCCTTTCCTACGTCATCCTCTGGGAACAAATGGGTAGCCGTCGCAACTGATTACGCCACCCGATACGCTATCGCGCGGGCTCTCCCTACCAGTTGCGCCACACGTCGCTGACTTTTTCTTGCGTGACATTATCTTACTTCACGGCGCCCCACGACAGCTGCTTACTGACCGTGGTCGTAACTTCCTCTCGAAAGTTATCGCCGACATTGTGCGTTCCTGCTCCATTCAACACAAGCTGACTACCTCTTACCATCTTCAAACCAATGGCCTGACCCAGAGTGGTGAAACTGTACTCTTACCGATATGCTGTCCAAGTACGTTTACAAGAACCACCACGACTGGAACATTGCCCTTCCTTACGTCACATTTGCACACAATTCTTCCCGGCATGACACCGCCGGATTTTCTCCATTTTATCTATTGTACGGTCGCGAACCGACCTTGCCCGTAGACACGGCACTCCCTCCTGCTGCGATCTCAACAAGCGAGTATGCGCGCGACGCCATCGCCCTCACGAACCATGCACGCCAGCTTGCCCATACTCGACTGACGGCCTCGGAAACCACTCAGCAGCGTTAGTACAACGCCCGCCACCGTGACGTACAGTTTTTGCCTGGTGTGCTCGTGCTCCTGTGGTCGCCCTCTCATCACATCGGACTTTCAGAGAAGCTCCTTTCGCGATATACAGGGCCCTACCACGTGCTGCGCTAGGTGATGCCTGTGACGTACGAAATTGCTCCTGTGCGTTCAACCTCGTCCTCTACTCTGGCATCCAGTGATGTTGTGCATGTCAGTAGGCTCAAGGCTGACTACACTGCTTCCGAGTCCGGCATTTCGTCGCACTGGGACGGCACTTTTGCTGCCGGGGGTAGTGCTACAGAATGGTATTTGCTATGACAAAGAGGTCAGCAGGGTGAAGAAGACGACAACGATTAAAGGCTAGCATGCGCTGTTGCCTCTTAGCCAAGTGCGGCATATTGCCTTGTAAATATACTTGTATATAGCTTTTTGTCGGCATCTTCCTACGTAACAATATAACAGCGCTACGTGCTTGCTAAAACAGCTGAAATTTCAAACCAAATGCTGCACATGCTCCTTGTTGAGGAAACGACACTCCTGGCTAGAGAGTGGAGGTCACACGCACAAATGCGGCAACATAAAACACAGTGCTAGCTACATCACTCACTATTGCACATGACTTGGGTTAATCATCCAATGTGGAAGGTGCAACTCTGTGAATACACTGCGTAGCAAAAAAGCAAAAAAATGAAATTCACCAACGATTGCAATACTCCCTAATGGGAAAGTTGAGCGCAGCTGTATATGTGTTTTCATTTTGCGATATAATGGCAGGCGTGGACAATCTGTCTTGTGCGGCATGTTGCAAACGGAGCGATGTGTGACACAGGGTGACGCGTGGGCGCGATTCACAGCAGCTGCCGCAGACAGACCTCTGCTCATGCAGTGCTTTATTTTCATACAGATGATGCGCGCTACTTGGGCACTATCTCATAGTCATCGTCGCCGCAGAGCCTGTCTTGCGCGGCACTATGCTTTTCTTCTCACACTTTCGCTATACCCTCCTCTTTTGCTTTCCTCCTTGCACTCTCTTCAGTATCGCAGTCTTTCATTTCCCGCTGTGCTCCGCGTTCACTTTCATCCATCACTGTGTCGATTCACTTGGTTATGAGGGATGACGCCAACGCTCAATCACCACAGAAACAAGCGCCTAAGAGTGGCACTCTTAAAAAAAAAAAGGAGGAGGAGGCAGGGCTTGACGTGTGAATATGATGCTGTCCCTCAGCTCTGGTATTTATTTATTCATTCACATTACCTTACAGGCCCATTGAAGGGCATTGAGTAAGGGGGTCAACAGTGATTACATGACAAAAATGGCACATCATTATACAATATTAATACGCAACGAATTTAGGTTATCATGGAATCTTTCATGATTGGAGATGGATGCGATGTGATCAGGGAGACTGTTCCAATGTGCAATAGCTCTTGGGAGTGGTGATGAGTTAATGCCTGCATTTGACCATGAATGCACATGAAACTAAGTGCGTTGTGAATGCGATGAGATGTGCGCACAGGAGGATGAAGCGGCAAACAGTAAATGTCATTACTGTAAATGTTCCTGTAAAACAGACATAAAAGAGCAATGATGTGGCAATCATCTAAAGACTGAAATGCAAGGTCTTGTTTAGTTCGGGTAATGCTCGAATGATTGTCATAGTTGCCAGAGATGAATCTTGCTGCCCTATTCTGAACGGCTTCCAACATACGGATGAGATAATCTTGATATGGTGACCATGTGGATGAAGCGTATTCTAGTTGTGGGTGAACATAAGTAAGATATGCTAGTTTTCGTACATTAGAAGGTGCGTTATTCAAGTTTCTACGCAGGTAGCCTAGAGATTGAGAAGCTTTGGATGAGACGGTTGCTACATGTGTTGTCCAGAGTAAGTCCAATGAAAGATAAATACCGAAATATTTGTACGATGGAGCAGCCGAAACTATGGTATTATTAATCGAATAGTGGAACACTGAGTTGGTGCGCTTTCGACTAAATGAGATCAACTTGCATTTGGAGGCGTTAAGGGATATCTGCCAAGTTATGCACCATCTATAGGTTAGTTCAAGGTCATTTTGGAGAGAAAGATGATCATTGAAACATTTAATATTGCAGTAGATGACGTAGTCATCAGCAAACAACCCAACTGAGGATGAAAGGTTAGCGGGCAAGTTGTTGATAAATATTAAAAAGAGTAATGGACCTAGCACACTACTTTGGGGATACCGGACGTGACGTCATAAAAGTTAGACGAAATGTTGTTGACCACTGTAAATTGCTGACGCGAAGACAAGAAGTTACGTAGCCAAGAGAGTGTTAATGAATCAATACAAAGAGCAGACAATTTGGAAATTAAATGGCAATGAGGTACAGTATGGAATGCCTTCGCGAAATCAAGAAAGAGGCAATCGGTTTG
Source organism: Dermacentor albipictus (assembly GCF_038994185.2). Lineage (NCBI taxonomy): Eukaryota > Metazoa > Arthropoda > Arachnida > Ixodida > Ixodidae > Dermacentor > Dermacentor albipictus. The sequence continues at coordinate 276,137,701 of NC_091821.1, read as the reverse complement.
ATCGTTAGAGTTCATGTTAAAGTGAAGGTCAGTCGTGAATTCAACTGAGTGTCACATGAGTAGCCTTTTCTGAAGTCATGCTCATTAGAAACAAAAAACTATTTGATTCAAAGTGACTGTAGATATAAGAAGCTATAATATGTTCAAGTAATTTGCAGCACATGCTTATTAGTGAAATGGGCCGATAATTACAGGGCGAGTGCTTGTCACCGGATTTAAATAGGGGTACCTTACCAATATTCCAGTCCTTAGGCAGCTCATCTGATGATACAGACTGATTAAAGACGAAACACAGAAAGCGACTGGAAATATCAGTAATATTCTTCAGTTTTTTAGAGTTGATGTGATCAATGCCAGATGAAGTAGAAACTTTAAGATTCGTGAGGAGGTTTGCAATACCTTCGGCAGTGATGGTGATTGGAGCCATGAAAGGGAAGGGCTGTTCAGGAACAAATGGCACATTGGAGCAATCTCCTTGTGTAAAAACAGACGCGAAATATGCATTGAAAGCAACTGCAGAATCGTCAACAGAAAGTGGAGATTGTTTGCCAGAATTTTCGTTTTTTTCCCTTTTAGGTAGTTACTCGTAGCAGGTTTCTTTTCCATTGCCGCCACCCATGAAATTGTTTCAGCCTCTCTCACTTTGCGTTTGACGTTCTTTGTTGCCGTGTTACTGACCATACCAGTGGCATACTTGCTGGTAAGCTTTGTAGCATTTTCCCTTCACTGTGGGTCAGTGTTTTTCCTGTACGAATACTTCAACCCTCTCCCAGCCCATTTCTTCCATATTCCTCAGTCGTTCTTCAATATAAATTTTACTCTGAGCTTGTCCAGCCCGTATCACCCTGCACAGCTTCATTACTAATCTTCTCACGAGCGCCCTATGCGAAGCGTCCCACTGACCTTTGCTTGCCATCGAGTCATGATTGTACCCCTTACTTCAAGCAAGCAACTGCATTTCCAAACGTAAGTCCTGGAACCATTATATCTTTCCACATACCCCTGAGCACCTCATAGCTATTGTATCCCCATAGCGCTCTGTGTTTCATTATGGCTGCATTTCTCTTCCTCTTTACTGTTATTGTTTTGTCCTGTTTCCATAAATCTATTGCCTTCGTTTATTCATGCACCTGGTCCTGTATTAACAGTGTCAGCTGTTTTCATTGAATGCCATAAAAGCTGGTATTTTAACGCTAAATTTCAATCCTATTCTCCCATTCCTGTCCACAGATATCAACCAGGCGTTGCATATCACTCTGGCTGTTACCAAGTGACACAATGTCATCCGCATAAAACAGACCTCAAAAGCTGTTGCTGTACTATGGTGCCCTCGTGTTTGTAATATGAAAAGCCATGTCGTTCGCAGTGGCGGGTCACGACCGGTGTCGGTGAATCACAGGTGCTGACGCCACACATAATGGTCGACAACAGAGAGCGCTGCTCCAATTTTCTATTTTTGTCATTTTCTCGCTCACAATAGCTTCGTTTTCATTACGAATGAAGAATTCGTTATTGCGGAAGCATAATCTTTCAATCTAGCTCGACCTAATATTTGCTTTTTGTGTCCCTTTATCCCGTAATTATAATCGGCATTTCTCATCTCGTTTGGCTGCATACCGAAACGAGATCTTTCTCGCGTTTGGCTGACCGTTGTGCGCCAGCGTGAACTGTGCGAGAGAGATGTGAAGACTCATCATCATCATCATCATCAGCCTGGTTACGCCCACTGCAGGGCAAAGGCCTCTCCAATATTTCTCCAACAACCCCGGTCATGTACTAATTGTGGCCACGCCGTCCCTGCAAACTTCTTAATCTCATCCACCCACCTAACTTTCTGCCGCCCCCTGCTACGCTTCCCTTCCCTTGGGATCCAGTCCGTAACCTTTAATGACCATCGGTTATCTTTCCTCCTCATTACATGCCCTTCCCATGCCCATTTCTTTTTCTTGATTTCAACTAAGATGTCATTAACTCACGTTTGTTCCCTCACCCAATCTGCTCTTTTCTTATCCCATAACGTTACACCTATCATTCTTCTTTCCATAGCTCGTTGCGTCGTCCTCAGTTTGAGTAGAACCTTTTTCGTAAGCTTCTAGGTTTCTGCCCCGTAGGTGAGTACTGGTAAGACACAGCTATTATACACTTTTCTCTTGAGGGATAATGGCAACCTGCTGTTCGTGATCTGAGAATGCCTGCCAAACGCACCCCAGCCCATTCTTATTCTTCTGATTATTTCCGTCTCATGATCCGGATCCGCCGTCACTACCTGCCCTAAGTAGATGTATTCCTTTACGACTTCCAGTGCCTCGCTGCCTATTGTAAATTGCTGTTCTCTTCCGAGACTGTTAAACATTACTTTAGTTTTCTGCAGATTAATTTTTAGACCCACTCTTCTGCTTTGCCTCTCCAGGTCAGTGAGCAGGCATTGCAATTGGTCCCCTGAGTTACTAAGCAAGGCAATATCATCAGCGAATCGCAAGTTACTAAGGTGCTCTCCATTAACTTTTATCCCCAATTCTTCCCAATCCAGGTCTCTGAATACCTCCTGTAAACACGCTGTGAATAGCATTGGAGAGATCATATCTCCCGGCCTGATGCCTTTCTTTATTGGGATTTTGTTGCTTTCTTTATGGAGGACTACGGTGGCTGTGGAGCCGCTATAGATATCTTTCAGTATTTTTGCACACGGCTCGTCTACACCCTGATTCCCCAATGCCTCCATGACTGCCAAGGTTTTGACTGAATCAAACGTTTTCTCGTAATCAATGAAAGCTACATATAAAGGTTGGTTATATTACGCACATTTTTCTATCACCTGATTGATAGTGTGAATATGGTCTATTGTTGAGTAGCCTTTACGGAATCCTGCCTGGTCCTTTGGTTGACCGAAGTCTAAGGTGTTCCTGATTCTAGTTTCAATTACCTTAGTAAATATTTTGTAGGTAACAGACAGTAAGCTGATTGGTCTATAATTTTTCAAGTCTTTGGCATCCGCTTTCTTATGGATTAGGATTATGTTAGCGTTTTTCCAAGATTCCGGTGCGCTTGAAGTCATGAGGCATTGCGTATACAGGGTGGCCAGCTTCTCTAGAACAATCTGCCCACCATCCTTGAACAAATGTGCTGTTACCTGATCCTGCCCAGCTGCTTTCCCTCTTTGCATAGCTCCCAAGGCTTTCTTTACTTCTTCTGGCGTCACCTGTGGGATTTTGAATTCCTCTAGACTATTCTCTCTTCCATTATCGTCGTGGGTGCCACTGGTACTGTATAAATCTCTATAGAACTCCTCAGCCACTTAAACTATCTCATCCATATTAGCAATGATATTGCCGGTTTTGTCTCTTAACGCATACATCTGATTCTTGCCAATTCCTAGTTTTTTTCTTCACTGCTTTTAGGCTTCCTCCGTTCCTGAGAGCATGTTCAATTCTATCCATATTATACTTCCTTATGTCAGCTGTCTTACGCTTGTTGATTAACTTCGAAAGTTCTGCCAGTTCTATTCTAGCTGTAGGGTTAGAGGCTTTTATACATTGGCGTTTCTTGATCAGATCTTTCGTCTCCTGCGATAGCTTACTGGTATCCTGTCTAACGGCGTTACCACCGACTTCTATTGCACACTCCTTAATGATGCCCACAAGATTGTCGTTCATTGCTTCAACTAAGTTCCTCTTCCTGAGTTAAAGCCGAATACCTGTTCTGTAGCTTGATCTGGAATTCCTCTATTTTCCCTCTTACCGCTAACTCACTGATCGGCTTCTTATGTGCCAGTTTCTTCCGTTCCCTCCTGAGATCTAGGCTAATCCGAGTTCTTACCATCCTATGGTCACTGCAGCGTACCTTGCTGAGCACGTCCACATCTTGTATGATGCCAGGGTTAGCGCAGAGTATGAGGTCTATTTAATTTCGAGTCTCGCCATTTGGACTCCGCCACGTCCACTTTCAGCTAACCCGCTTGCGGAAGAAGCTATTTATTATCCGCATATTATTCTGTTCGGCAAACTCTACAATAACTCTCCCCTGCTATTCCTAGTGCCTATGCCATATTCCCCCACTGCCTTGTCTCCAGACTGCTTCTTGCCTACCTTGGCATTGAAATCGCCCATCAGTATAGTGTATTTTGTTTTGACTTTACCCATCGCCGATTCCATGCCATCATAGAAGCTTTCGACTTCCTGGTCATCATGACTGAATGTTATATTGATATTGAAATGGCTCTGCACTATCGAACAAGGTCCTTCTCGTGAACATATCTACGATGAGTCGTGATTGTACAATGAAATTTGTCAGTTATACATGTAAGTGGTTTGATTAGATTTTTGATGGTTAAAAGATACTGAGACTGCAGCGCTATTTAGGCTATCTCTGGACAGAGATGCAATGGTTCCAGCATTTGACAATTCAATGATTTCATGCCAAAGGCACACCAGTCGTTGTGCGCGGCTGATTATAATAGTTTATCCAGACCTATCTCCTCGCCCACAGGTTAAATATAGCAAGCTGATTGTGTTTTCACAATATGGATTGCAAAATATGCAAGTAGCGCAAGCGGAAATTCGTTAGTGCAGTAACTGCCCAGTGCCAGGCCTTGGCCGCAACATGAGCGTGTATGGCGAATCCCGCGCATTGTCCGCTGCAGCGCGTCCCAAAGAGGTACAAAAGACAATGCTCGTTTCACAAGCAGGGGATACGTAGTAAAGAAAAGCATTGCATACATGGGCACTCTATTAAGAAAGAAAATTTAGCTTCAGCTGTCGATTTATTGCACTTTCCAGCGTGCAGCCGAAATTGCCGGCTTTCAAGAATAGGGGGGGGGGGGGGGACAGGTGTGGGATGAAAGAGGCGGATACTTTCTTGGGTGTTTTTTTTTTTGTGTGTGTGTGAGTGTGTGCCTGCATGCAAGTGCCTTCTTGCACTCCAATGCTGTTACTGTAGTAAGGTGGATTACCAACTAGCTAAGCCAGAACTTGTTGCATACTTATAAAGAGATCTCTTTATCCACCTAACTCAAGTTAGCGGTGCTAAGATCTGGCCTAGCTTTCCTCATTGTGTTGAACCTAATTACCTATATTAAAACAGACATGCCTCAGATCTTTTTGTGCAGTGATTTGAATGCCTTCCTATGCACTGTAATGTTTTTTCTGAACTCGACAGTGAGTTTCAACATGATATTCTTTGGTTTGATAACCACCATAATTTTTCATTTGAACAGTAAGTGTTTTCTTAAGATTGTGTGGGTCTCACACGTGCCCTTGGGGCAAAGGAACGGCAACACAGTAGTGCAAACAATCACAAGGGAATTTAGTGCACCTTTCATACACTTATGCCTTCTAGCCGAAATATTGTCCACAGCATGCGCCGATGGGCGCGCTACAAATCTGAGAAAACCGACTCACCGCGACTGGATATCGAACAACTATTTTCGCCCCATGCTGGACACCAACGCCTGGTCATTCGCATGTACGGTCATGCGAACGGTGGCGCGTTCGAACAATCGTGTTTGTCCATTCTGGTGTTCTGCTCCTAGGCCTTGCGAGACGGTCTCGCAGAAGCATGGGTCGGTGCACGCACAGAACGTGCGCGCCGCTTGCCGAGCCCGGGAGGAAGACCTACTCTGTCGCGCCCGATTAATCCCGCCGTTAGGTGGCGTTAGCAGCGCAACACTCGCGCGATCTCTCGTAATGAGCTGCGACCAAACCGACCGCAGTCGTCACTAAGCTATGCGGAGAAGCCGGCTTACAGGAGACGCGAGAGCCATGCGAGAAAAACATCAGGGGACGCGTGAGAGTCGAGCGGCGCCCCAAGATCGAGATCTGCCAGATAGATGATGTGGCTGGAATCTCTTGTGCAGCACAGTGCACTAATCGGTATACGCAGAAAGTTATGGAATTTAAACCTGTTGTTGGGCCTTAGATGCACAGCTGCCTTGGCTGCACTTAATGATCATTTTACGCAGGGCTGAATTCACAAGCCTGGACAGCTGCAGTCATGTGTGCTGGCTGGAGCCACTGCAAGTGCGCTTTGAAGACCTGCTGCTCCCACTGCCCATTCCAGAGCCTCTTCCGGATGAGGTTCACCCATCACCAGACACCTACCGGGCTATGGTCTGGCACAGTCTGTGGGAACAGTATGCTTCACAATAGTCTGCTAAGCCATGTTTGTAGCAATGCACTTGTGAGCAGCCTTTTCCTCAGTTGTGTTTTTAGGTTTTGAAAACATGCTTAAGGTTGTAGTAATGTTTGTCGCCTCTTCAAAAAGGCTAAAGAGAAATATGGTATGTCAGGCTTGGATGACAGGCGACTTAGAACTGCATGAGAATTTAATTTTACATGTAATTAAATTTTTTGTCTTAGCATGCACTTGTGCACTGCGTGGGTGTGGTCTTGGTTTTGCATTATTTCTGTTGCTTTTATTATCATGCTTTTTGTTTGTCCATGGACTACTCAGCTGAGGGATGGAACTTCTGTATTCTTTCCTGTCTTTTGTCCGTTTGTTCTCACCGCTTTGAATCCTGTAAAATTTGCAACTATTTTTTGTAGATAATGTTCACGCTAATCTACTTTGTTTTCCTGCAACTGTCAGTGAGACAAGTTTTTTTTTTCTCTTGGCTGCAGGCTCAATGTCTCCCCTGAAGCACAACTGTCGACCCTGCGGCTATGCCCGAGCCCTCCCAGTCAGCAGCTTTGGCTGCAACTATGTGAGGGCCTGGCACCCTTTGTGGTACGTTGGCAGCCACGTGGATTGCAGGCAGCATTTGTGGTGCCCAGGAGGATACACGTGTTGCTCTCCTTGAGAGCTTGTGGACCGCACCTGATTGCCTCCTTGATGGTCGAGGATTGGCGGTTATTGCCTAGGGTGCAAACATTTCTGCAGTCCTTGTGCACACTCTCCTAGGATTACTCGCATTGTCTACACTGCAAAACTGCTGACTTGCACTGCTGTTCCGTTCAAGCACCTGCTGAAGAGGGCAGATGACAGAGTACAATGTGTTTCTGCCTCTCCCTTTTGTTTATACATGCTTGTACTAACACGCTACTCTGAATGTGTTTACCAGCACGCCCTGCAAACAATTGTGTGGTTGATAGATTTTATACGAACTCTCTAGTTTGGCGATGTTCATAATGTACAGGGAAGTTTATGTGTATACTCTAGGAAATAGTGAGAATACTGTTTGCTACTTGTACTGTCTGGGCCTTTTGCTGTTGCCAATGTGAGAAAAACATTGCATGAGGAGTTTGGTAAATATATGCATAGTATTTTTAGCAGTAGGTAGCCCACAGCAGGCTATCTTTCACCGTCAATTAATAGGCAATGGTAATAGTTCATTGTCAAATGAACTCATGTTCCAGTCATTGTTACTTGAATACAGCATGAAAATGCAACACAGACAGTAAGATCCCCATAGAACCAACTTTGGATTGATATCTTTTTAAGCATCCCTCAGCATATCATGTTATGTAGTAATTGATACACACACAATATATACGTATTAAATATTTACATATGCACATGCTTATTGTTTTTCACAACAGTTTTCATTAAATATTCATACCTTATTTTTTATTTCATCCATCTGACTTTCTTTAGATGCTACTTCAATCCGGCTCTGTTGGTATTTACATTCTACGTCTTCACCGCTGCCACTCTCTGAAGATTGCACAAAGCAGAGGCATGTTTTGGGAGATGTAACTGATGTACTTTAATACTTGGAAGTTGCACAGACCCCACATCACAAACACGTGATCTATTAAGTAGAATCTCGGTGATGCATCACGCCTGATACGAATTTCGGGATGATATGAATTTTTCATAAGTCCGGCCCAAGTCTGTTTGAGAGACTTGTGCCTTTGGCCCTGACGGTATACTAAATAACATGATCTTGAATTGTAGCGCAAAGTGGCACAGACAGAAACTAGAAGCAGACAGGACGAGCACTAGCTCTCAAATAAATTTTTATTGAAGCTATCAACATATATAGAGGTGATTGCAAATACCGCAGCATATGAACATTACAAGGTCTAAAGACATCAGTTAAACGTATCAAGAGGTAGGGAAGCCAAAAAGAAAACAACAAAAAGATACTACTTGAGATTAACACACATGCTGTGAAGATATTGAAATTCGCATTCTAACAGAAATAATGATGCGTGGCTAGCGAAAGTCTCTCCTAATCTTTTAATGTGAAATGCCTCGATTATTTCCCGTGTGGTTTGGCATTTGTGTCTTGAAAGAATTTTTGTGTCTTCAACCAAAGGTTTACAACCACAATTGAAACAATGGGACGCTAGATGTGACGTATTAGGGTTGTTAAGTGATTGTTTGTGTTCTTTTAGTGTAATGTTAATACACCTGCCGCTCTGTCCAATGTAAGTTTTCCCGCACTTAAGTGGAATATGATAAACTGTACCAGTGTTAGGCACTAAAGGGGACACATGGCTAACGGCGCAATCATTTTTTATTTTTTTGCCACCCTGTTCAAGTTTCCTATTTATCGTAGGGCACATGATAGACAATTTGTGGGGGGCCGAGAAAACTGTACTGGCCACATATCTATTGTCTAGATACTGTAAACCATGGGACAACCTATGTACACAGGGCACCACAGCACACCTTTTTTCCTTTTTCTGTTTTTATTGTTCTTTAGCGGGGCTGTTTACCCATTTGAAAAGCTTTTGAAATGGGTAAAACGCCCACTTACCCATATTACCCATAGCTCCTCTGGCTCTTGTCATGTGCGGCCATTTTTAAGGGGGCGGAGCATACGCCTCCTAATATATATTGTGCTTTTTTTGTCTGTCTCGTGTTGAGGTTTCAAGAAAAATTGAAATTTCAAATTTACAACGCTAATTCCTTTGCATTCTTTACATTTCTATGCAATCTTGTGCTTTCTTTGGCAGTATTATGCAGCTTTTTGGCCGTTTTCAAACGCATTGCGACTGTACCAGGAGCTGCCAATCACAGGTGACACAGTCTTGCCGCGTCAGTAAGATCCGCGACATTCGCTATCCTTATCTCCGTATTCCGCGCCTTCAGTCATCTTTGGCGCCGGTTGACAATTTGGAACGTTTCAGCCATTACGCCCGTCGGATTGCAAGATATGAAGTAGCTTTGCCGCTGCAAATAAACAGATTACCTTGTTCAAATCATGTCCTTATCAACACCAGGCAGAAGTTAGGACGCAGAAACGTAAGAAACTCGAGATAACCAGGCAGATGTCAACATGTTGGCCTCCCACGCGCTGCCGCCAAAATGTGCGCAAACAAGGGCACCAATGATTCAAATTCGCGTCAGGAAATAGGGACGCTCCCTGCGCGACACGTGACTAATAAACGGCCGCGATTGTTTTGCGTTCTCACTGTCGCTTTTTGAAATTTTATTTCTGCATGAGAAAATACGTCTCTGCAGCTGTCTGAAGCTCCGATCTCTCGAGTTTACAGTGATACTAAGATGACGGCCCTGCGTCAATAGAAGGCTGCGCGATCAGCGATGCCATAGCACCTTTTGATCGAAGCATGATTTTCTTCCTATCTTGAGGACCATTTAAAAGAATAATTTTCTTAAATTCTGCTGTGTAGTTTTCCGTAATATTTTGCCGTGAGACACCGGGAGGTTTCAGGATAGTGAAAAAAAAAAAAAAATTGAGAATTTTGTAATTTCCTGTTTTCTAGTTTTTTTTGTGTGTGATACGAATTTTTTTAAGCCATCCTAGAGATTCATATCAAGATACTATTCCGATCGGCATGTAAGTACAAATTCATTCGACAGCCTTTCGCACCATACGCCGGCCTCATTCATGAAATCGGTGAAGCACGTGTTTTTTTGTTTCGATATGTCGACGTTAAAGGGACGCTAAAGGAATGTATCAAGTCGAACTATATCGAATCAACAGAGTATTCGTCTAGAACTCCTTCATTGCTTTCTGCAGGCCACTATATGTATTTTATTTTTGACAAGGACATTGCAGTTGAATGTCCCACTGCTGCTGCTCAATTTGAACCGCCCACGTCAAAGCGGAGGCCTTGACGTCATCTTTACCTGACCGCCGGCCCTCTAGGCCGTTATGTTTTCGTAGACTATTTAGCTCTATATATGAAGCATACTGCTTGGCGGCTGAAGGTGTTCAGTTTGCGTGAGTCACTCTATGGCTCTGCTTGAGTCCATTGTTTCATTTCCATTCCATTTCCATGAGATTGTCTCAGCCGCTCTTACTTTGCGTTTGACGCTCTTTGTTGTCATATTGCTGACCATACCTGTCGCATATTTGCTGGTAAGCTTTGTAGCATTTTCCCTTCACTGTGAGTCAGTGTTTTTCCTGTACGAATACTTCAACGCTCTCCCAGCCCATTTCTTCCATATTCCTCAGTCGTTCTTCAATATAAATTTTACTCTGAGCTTCCCTCACTTCAAAACTTGTCCAGCCCATATCACCCTGCACAGCACCATTAGTAGTCTTCCCGTGAGTGCCCAATGCGAGGCGTCCCACTGACCTTTGGTTGCCATCGAGTCCTGATTGTACACTGATTTCAAGCAAACAACCGCATTTCCAAATGTAAGTCCTGGAACCATTACACCTTTCCACATACCCCTGAGCACCTCATAGCTATTGTATCCCCATAGCGCTCTGTGTTTCATTATGGCTGCATTTCTCTTCCCCTTTACTGTTATTGTTTTGTCCTGTTTCCATAAATCTATTGCCTTCGTTTATTCATGCACCCGGTCCTGTATTAACAGTGTCAGCTGTTTTCATTGAATGCCATAAAAGCTGGTATTTTAACGGTAAATTTCAATCCTATTCTCCCATTCCTGTCCACAGATATCAGCCAGGCGTTGCACATCACTCTGGCTGTTACCAAGCGACACAATGTCATCCGCATAAAACATACCTCAAAAGCTGTTGCTGTACTATGGTGCCCTCGTGTTTGTAATATGAAAAGCCATGTCGTTCGCAGTGGCGGGTCACGACCTGTGTCGGTGAATCACAGGTGCTGACGCCACACATAATGGTCGACAACAGAGAGCGCAACTCCAATTTTCTATTTTTGTCATTTTCTCGCTCACAATAGCTTCGTTTTCATTACGAATGAAGAATTCGTTATTGCGGAAGCATAATCTTTCAATCTAGCTCGACTTAATATTTGCTTTTTGTGTCCCTTTATCCCGTAATTATAATCGGCATTTCTCATCTCGTTTGGCTGCATACCGAAACGAGATCTTTCTCGCGTTTGGCTGATTGTTGTGCGCCAGCGTGAACTGTGCGAGAGAGATGTGAAGACTCATCATCATCATCATCATCAGCCTGATTACGCCCACTGCAGGGCAAAGGCCTCTCCCAAATTTCTCCAACAACCCCAGTCATGTACTAATTGTGGCCACGCCGTCCCTGCAAACTTCTTAATCTCATCCACCCACCTAACTTTCTGCCGCCCCCTGCTATGCTTCCCTTCCCTTGGGACCCAGTCCGTAACCTTTAATGACCATCGGTTATCTTCCCTCCTCATTACATGCCCTGCCCATGCCCATTTCTTTTTCTTGATTTCAACTAAGATGTCATTAACTCACGTTTGTTCCCTCACCCAATCTGCTCTTTTCTTATCCCTTAACGTTACACCTATCATTCTTCTTTCCATAGCTCGTTGCGTCGTCCTCAGTTTGAGTAGAACCTTTTTCGTAAGCCTCTAGGTTTCTGCCCTGTAGGTGAGTACTGGTAAGACACAGCTATTATACACTTTTCTCCTGAGGGATAATGGCAACCTGCTGTTCGTGATCTGAGAATGCCTGCCAAACGCACCCCAGCCCATTCTTATTCTTCTGATTATTTCCGTCTCATGATCCGGATCCGCCATCACTACCTGCCCTAAGTAGATGTATTCCCTTACGACTTCCAGTGCCTGGCTGCCTATTGTAAATTGCTGTTCTCTTCCGAGACTGTTAAACATTACTTTAGTTTTCTGCAGATTAATTTTTAGACCCACTCTTCTGCTTTGCCTCTCCAGGTCAGTGAGCATGCATTGCAATTGGTCCCCTGAGTTACTAAGCAAGGCAATATCATCAGCGAATCGCAAGTTACTAAGGTACTCTCCATTAACGTTTATCACCAATTCTTCCCAATCCAGGTCTCTGAATACCTCCTGTAAACATGCTGTGAATAACATTGGAGAGATCGTATCTCCCTGCCTGACACCTTTCTTTATTGGGATTTTGTTGCTTTATTTATGGAGGACTACGGTGGCTGTGGAGCAGCTATAGATATCTTTCAGTATTTTTACATACGGCTCTTCTACACCCTGATTCCGTAATGCCTCCATGACTGCTGAGGTTTCGACAGAATCAAACGCTTTCTGGTAATCAATGAAAGCTATATATAAGGGTTGGTTATATTCCGCACATTTCTCTATCACCTGATTGATAGTGTGAATATGATCTATTGTTGAGTAGCCTTTACGGAATCCTGCCTGGTCTTTTGCTTGACAGAAGTCTAAGGTGTTCCTGATTCTATTTGCGATTACCTTAGTAAATAGTTTGTTGGCAACGGACAGTAAGCTGATCGGTCTATAATTTTTCAAGTCTTCGGCGTCTCTTTTCTTATGAATTAGGATTATGTTAGCGTTCTTCCAAGATTCCGCTACGCTCGAGGTCATGAGGCATTGCGTATACAGGGTGGCCAGTTTCTCTAGAACAATCTGTCCACCATCCTTCAACAAATCTGCTGTTACCTGATCCTCCCCAGCTGCCTTCCCCCTTTGCATATCTCCCAAGGCTTTCTTTACTTCTTCCGGCGTTACCTTTGGGATTTCTAATTCCTCTAGACTATTTTCTCTTCCATTATCGTCGTGGGTGCCACTGGTACTGTATAAATCTCTATAGAACTCCTCAGCCACTTGAACTATATCATCCATATTAGTAATGAGAGATGTGAAGACTACAGTGTGCTGAAGACTCGCTCCTTGAAATCTGCCTTTGTCAAGGTACTAAGCACAACAGAAAAGGGGCACGCTTTGCTCCGTTTGTTCCTAGTTGAACCCGCTGTGGTTGCTTAGTGGCTGTGGTGTTGCGCTGCTATTGTTGGTGTTGCGCTGGTGTTGCGCTGCGGTCACCGCAGCCGTTTCGATTGGAGCGAAATGAAAAAAAAAAACAAAAAAACCTGTGTACTTAGATTTAGGTGCACGTTAAAGAACCCCAAGTAGCCAAATGAATTCGGCGTGCCGGATTGATTGATCCCAGAGGCATATGCATTGGGTCCAGTGTCGCACCAGGGCTTTGTGAAATTTTCCTTGCTAATTTTGACCGTGCGCTGAAGCTGACTCATCCTTCCATTTTGAGAATCTTTAGGTACGTAGATAATTTTTTAATCCTACTAACTTTCTGCAGAGAACGACTTTGCAGAAGTGGCTCTCGAGATTTTGTCACTCTTTTCCTTTTGCTCAAGCAAGTTGAACTTACGAGCTTCTGCATAATGGGTCAATCCAAGGTTTAGATTTAAAGTTACATTTTTCGTCCGCTGACCACGCTTGCTGGGCCCTCGAGCCCAGGTGCGAAAAAGCATGGCTGCCTTTCGAGTCATCTCATTCAAAGCTTATAACGTGGGCTTTTAAAATCATGTCACCACAAACAGCTTTCTAGGTTTCAACTTCAAGTGAAACGTCAGGAAAAAGCGGGTTTTCCTAGCTTTTTTTTGCTATCAGTTGCCGAATCATTGCTTGTCAAGTTTCTGTAAAAGGACAAAAAACCATCAGTTTCTAATGAACAGGCTAGTAGGAAAAGTTTCACAGTACTTCCCTACATACATAAGGTTTCCCACAATCTTAAAAAAGATTTCTGGTAAATATGGGGTTGATGTTGTCCTTTCAGCACCTTGCAAACTTTCAAAGTTGTGCAACATGGTGGCAAGGGGACCACGGGGTCGGCCTCCTGTGAAACGAAGCATACAAGTTCGTATGTGCCTTGCACTACACGTCATATCATAAGAAGCCAACAAACATTGACACCAAGGACAACATAGGGGAAATTACTTGTGCTTAATAAATGAAATAAAGGAACGATAAATTAGCGGAAATTAAAGTGGATGAAAAAACAACTTGCCGCAGGTGGGAACCGAACCCACAACCTTGGCATTTCGCGTGCAATGCTATACCAATTGAGCTACAGCGGCGCCGTTTCCCCATCCACTTTCTTGGGTATTTATGTGCCCTAGTAGAACCTTGGGAGTGTTAGCCATGGCTAACACTCCCACGGTTCCACTGTTAGCCATGGCTAACACTCCCAAGCCATGGCTAACACACCAAGGTCTGTTAGCCATGGCTAACAGTCCTTGGCGGCGGACGTTCTGCAGTGCCACCACTCACAGACCTTGGCGGCGGACGTGGAACGTCCTTTTTGCTGCAGGCGTCACGAGAACGTGATCTTTTTGGGTGAAGGCAACTGGTCAATAAACCCACACATGCTACCTGAAGGCATCAATGTTGCCGAATTCGAGACCCTCGTTATGTAATAAACGAGAAGGAAGGGGGTTAACCGAGGGGCCCGATTTTTATTAGTCATAAGAAGCCAACAAACATTGACACCAAGGACAACACAGGGGAAATTACTTGTGCTTAATAAATGAAATAAAGGAACGATAAATTAACGGAAATTAAAGTGGATGAAAAAACAAACAAACCGCCACAACAAACAGGTAGGAGGGCAGGTAGGTGAATGGCCTTGATCGTGCACGCAGAAACAAACACATGTTAGGGGCCGCCGCGCCGTCCAACAACCCGGTCAATGTTTAAGAGCGTGTCACTGGCTAACGGAAAATGATTTTAAGGAGGGGAGTGGTGTGATGGATACGAGTAGGGGGGACGGGCACGCATCGGAAGTGTCATGGACGAGGTTTTCGGATAATTGTGGACATAGGGAGTGCGTCTCGTCACTGCCCGATCGCTCGACGCCAGACGGCCGTGGCCCGTCGCCTATCTGAAGCTCGCCTACCCTGTCGCAACACGTGCTACTTGCTGCGGAGAACCCATCCTGACTAAACGTCTCGGCAATTTTCGGAATAGACGGGTGTCAGGAGGCACGACACTTTCAAATCCCTCGGTGCTACTGGCCCTTGGTTTACTGCAAACAATGGAAGCCGTAATTTTCACAAAAGCTTCTAAACAGGAAGCAGCCCTGCTTCGAACCGTCTAACTGGTCAATTCCCGAGTGTGATCAAATAACAATATGCGTCACGTGATGGGTACAATACCGTGATCGCAAGTATACTTCCAAACATCTCTTCAAACAAGTCGGACAGCAGGTCACTGAAAGTGAGCGAAACTTGCATCATATTGTTACGGAAGGATGAAAGAACACCGAGGAAGAAGAACGCGAGACGCTGGCTGCTGTGTGTTGTTGGTCAGCTATCTTATCTACTCTGATTCATCCTGTATATATATTGCAAATACAGTCTTTATATACTCCCTACATCCCTGTAACATATTCGTGGGAGGTGCTGGGTACGGCTGGAAACGGATCTCCGCAGTGGACGTCGCATCACCGTCCGCACCATGAATGACGGTGAGCACGCGGGATCAACGTCGTTTCCGCGTCCAACGTCACTGTCGCCTTCGGTTGTGGTTGTGCAACCCAAGGATATCCTGGAACTTTCTGCGGGACCGATAGCGCCGACGTTGAAGAGTGGGTGGCCATGTACGAACGCGGGAGTGGAATCAACAGATGGGACCGTACGCTTATGCTAGCTAACCTGTTGTTCTACCTACGAGACACGGCAAAGGTGTGGTACAAAAGCCACGAAGAGGAGCTAACCAGCTGGGACCAACGCAAAGAGAAGTTGACAGAGTTGTTCGGCAAACCAGCCGGCCAAAATTACCGCAAAGCAGGAACTGGCCTGTCGTGTCCAATCCCCCACGGAATACGTCCTATATCTCGTACATTCAGGACGTGCTGGCACTTTGTCGTAAAGCCGATCGTGACATATGACAGAAGCTGAAAAGGTAGGGAACGTGCTTAAGGGCGTTGCTGACGACGCATTTAATCTGCTCATGTGCGAAAGCTGTTCTACAGTTGATGCCACCATTAAAGAGTGCCGAAAATTCGAGCAGGCGAAAAGGCGACGCGTGTTGCAACCATTTGCCAGACTTCCCAATACTGCCGCAACGTCGACGTGTGAAGATCAACCCGCACAGCAGCATGCGTCGCCATCAGAGGACGTCATGCGAATCCTTAGACATGAACTGGATGCGATGGCACCCGCAGCTTTCTCTTCGCGTAGCCCTGGTGCTACCACTTTTTCGTTTCCCCTCGTACAAGCCACCGTTCGTCAGGAACTCGAAAACATTGGTTTACATTCTGTGTGTGCTGTCACGAACAGCCTTCTACTATTTTCGCTCCACCCCGACGCTTCTATTCACGTTATCGCAACCCGACTGAGTGGAGAACTGCGGACGACCAGCCAATATGTTTCACCTGTCGCCGCATTGGTCATGTCGCCCGATACTGTCGCAACTCGTGGCCCTCAACACCTCGCACGCCGACCAACCTGAGCCGTTTTAATGGAAATACCCGCCATGTTTCGTCCACCGTCGAGTCTAACAGCGCCGACAACACTGCTAGGAACGCGTGGTATACAGCCGCTCACCATCGCCACGCGGACACCAGTCTCGCTCACCACAAACACGTCGCCCATCTTCCCGCTCGCCGCAGCCACGTCACCTTTCGTCCCCTGTGGCTTTTGGCCGCACCCTTTCGGAAAACTAAGAAATGCAGCCCTCGGAGGTGGAGCTGCATTGCCTACTACTGCAGCAAATCCTCTGTCTGTTCTCCCAAGGAGAAGTGTAATTGACGTTAAAATAGATGGCGCATCTCTCCAAGCACTCGTCGACACTGGAGCCCACGTTTCTGTGATCAGTGCTAGCCTACGCTGACGTTTAAAGAAGGTCCTCACCCCAGCAGCTGCCCGAGTGCTTCGTGTGGCCGACGGTGGCGTGCTGGTTGTTCTTGGAATGTGTACTGCGCGTTTAAGTATAGCCGGCCGCCCTACTTCTGTTCTGTTTGCTGTGATAAACAACTGCCCTCACGACGTTATGTTTGGATAGGACTTTTTATCCACTCAAGATGCTCTCATCGACTGCGCGACCGGCCTTCTTCATTTACAACTGCCTCAACTCGCCGATGCTCCGAGCACCCCCCCACCGCACTTGTGCTCGCTTCACGATGTGCGTCTGTTACCTGAGGCAGTTACGTCACTTTGGCCGCTGAGCCACAGGTTCCTGAGGGTGAATATTTGCTTCGCCCCATCATCGACGTGCTTTTGAACCGGAACGTGGCTGTTCCGCATACGCTGGTCACGGTTACTAATAACAACGTCGTTCTACCGCTTCTGAATTTCAGCCTGTGCCCGCAAGTGATTTCGGCTGGCATCTTTTTGGCCAGCGTTTCTAGAGGTTCTGAATTTGACATTGAGAGTCTGAATGCCGAGAGTGGTTTATTAGTGCCAATTGCAGCTCACAGCTCTGGTTCCTTAACGGATGACGTCGCGAAAATGATTGCACCTCACCTCGGCACCGGCCGCGGACATACGTCTCCTGCTCGAATCGTGACATCTTTGATTTCGGCGACAGGCCTTTAGGCCAACATCTGTTGTTCACCACCGTATAAACACTGGATACACGAATCCTATTCGTCGGCGTCCCTATCGTGTATCGCATGCTGAACGTCGAGTCATTCAATAAGAAGTGGACAAAATGCTCCGCAAAAGGGTCATCGAGCCATCAGCTAGCCCTTGGGCTTCGCCTGTCGTCCTTGTGAAAAAGAAAGATGGTACCTGGCGTTTTCGCGTCGACTATCGCCACTTAAACAAGATCACGCGAAAAGACGTCTACCCACTACCACGCATCGATGACGCCTTAGACTGCTTGCACGGAGCTAAATACTTCTCGTCCGTCGATCTTCGATCTGGCTACTGGCAGATTTCAGTTAATGAAATATACCGCGAGAAGCCGGCCTTCATCACGCCGGATGGCTTATATCAGTTCGAAGTCACGCCCTATGGCCTGTGCAATATTCGTGCGACATTTGAATGTATGATGGACTCTCTTCTGCTAGGCTACAAATGGACCACCTGTCTTTGTTACGTTGACGAAGTTATTGTTTTTTCTCCCATGCTCGGCAGCCACATTACTCGGCTCGCTGCCATTCTTGCGGTCTTGCGAAAAGCCGGCGTTCAATTGAACTCCACGAAGTGTCAGTTCGGGCGCCGTCAGATTACCGTGTTGGGACACCTCGTTGACGCATCCGGTGTTCAACTAGATCCGGAAAAAGTTCGCGCCATACGCAGTTTCCCTGTACCACGTTCTGCTTCTGACGTGCGCTGCTTCGTCGGCATGTGTTCTTACTTTCGCCGTTTCGTCAAAAACTTCGCCGACGTTGCTCGGCCTTTGACAGATCTTCTAAAAAAGAACACGCCATTCACATGCGGCGCGGAGCAGGCTCATGCGTTCGCCGCCCTCAGCGGGTTTCTGACCACCCCTCCCATACTTACCCACTTTGATCCATCTGCACCGACTGAAGTCCACACTGACGCATGCGGCCATGGCATCGGCGCTGTTCTCGTCCAACAACAGAATGGTACTGAGTGCGTGATAGCTTACGCCTAGAGTTACTGTGTATGCTACCTTTGGTAGCATATACAGTAACTCTACTTACGCCACCCGCGTGCTGTGGCCTGCCGAGAGAAATCACTCCATCACCGAGCGGGAGTACTTGGCTTTAGTTTGGGCCATTGGGCTGTCGCCAAAAACCCCTCAAAACTTCGTAAAGTAGCGACACTCTTCTCCTCGTTTCTCCTCTCTTTCACGCTCCCTCCTCGACCGTGGCGCCGCCTACACTGCTCGAGCGTAGTAACGGCGCCAACAGACGCTACTCGCCACTCCGTCGACGCTTCTCGAGCAAAGATTGCGCTGATGCACGGCGCGAGGGCCAACGTGTTGCTATTAGGCCAATAGCGACGTGGTGTCGGCCTCGGCCAGAGCGCGCGAGGAGGAGGCGGCATTCTTCAAAGCGTGGCACTACTTTACGAAGTTTAAGGGGCTTTACTGTCGCCAAGTTCCGGCCATATTTGTACGGCCGCACGTTTTCGGTCGTTGCAGACCGCCACGCACTCTGCTGGCTGTTTTCCCTCCGGGACCCAACAGGACGGCTTGGTCGCTGGGCTTTGCGGCTCCAGGAATTTTCATTTATTGACAGTTACGAGGCTGGACGCCTCCACAAGGACGCTGACTGCCTCTCTCGTCACCCCTTGGATCCCCTGATCCTGCTGCGCATGATCCTGCGTTATGGCTTTTACTGACACGACCGACATGCGCGCTGAACAACAACGCGGCGTATCCTTACAGTCCATCGTCGCCGGAGGGCAATCTGGCAGCACTGACAGCAAGTGCCGCATGTTCGTGCTGCACGACGGCATCCTTCCTCGTCATCTGCGATCCATCGTTCTCGAACAACTTCACGATGCACCGACGGTGGGACACCTTAGAGTCTTGCGTACATACGACCGCGTGCGACGCCGGTTCTTCTGGCCGGGTCTCTACCGCTCTGTGCGTCGTTATGTCGCAACTTGCGAACTGTGTGAGCGCCGGAAAAAATCTCCCCTGCCACCTGTCGGACGACTCCATCCAAGTGAAGTACCTTCTAAGCCTTTCTTTCGCGTAGGCCTTGACCTGCTTGGCCCTTTTCCGACGACTAGAGGGAATAAGTGGATCACCGTCGCTACTGATTACGCGACACGCTACGAGATCACAAAGGCGTTGCCGACTAGTTGCGTAACCGACGTCGCCGACTTGCTCCTTCATGACGTTATTCTCCACCATGGTGCGCCTCGACAGTTACTTACAGACCGCGGCCGCTCGTTCTTCTCTCGAGTTGTCGACGACCTCCTCCGCTCTTGTGCCACTGAGCACAAGCTGCCCACCGCCTACCTCCCACAAGCGAATGCTCTTACGGAACGTCTCAACCAAACAATCACAGAGATGCGATGTACGTCTTCAACGATCACCTATTAGATTCGTCGGACGATCATACGGCTGTCAAGCAGATGTAGGACTCGTCGGACTACCTCGCCGCTGCCACCATTTGAAGGAGTCGAAGGTCGTAGAGATGAATTCGGTGAACAGGATTTATTTACAGATTAACATATTTTAAGACAAGACATACATCGGCAGTCTAGCGCGACTCCCATATGGAGCCCGCAAGATTAACATTCAGCAAACAGCATTCGAGCACACAGCTCACTACTACATTTTGAGCATAACAACGAGCACTCAGCTCCCAACGACGAGCACGACACGAGCACGAGCACACTCTAGCAGCCGGCAAACGCTGCTTATAAGCCTCCGCTTGACGTCATCGTTCGGCGTGGACGGAGCACGAGTGGTCGGGAATGTTCGTCCAATCATTGTAAACTTGCCAGCGCCCCGCCGTTTGGCCCACACACAAAGGCTCCGGAGTCGACGTCAGAGGGCTTTGTAGAACTCTCGGTACAGCATATCTCGCGGTGTCGTCGACCGAGGGCCTCGTAGAACTGTGCGCCGTCCCGGGTGGCGCGGCGGCGCACCACATTCCAGAGCTGACCGCGCGCCACGTGGCCGCCTGTCATCCGTAGTTCTCAGAAGGCGCCTCGTCTGGGGGGCTTGGAACACGCGCAGCGGGCTGAAAGCTGGCACGTTGCCACCCCGTACGGCCATTCCTAACAGCTCCTCCATGGCCCGGAAAATCTCGCCTGGCCAGTGCTGGCAACCGCTGGGCAGGAAGAGAATGGCTGGCGAGCAAGATGACGGCTTTGCTCTCTGCAACCCCTGCGTACTTGGAATGCCTTCATCCATCTCACAACAACTGGCACAGAAGAGTCGACCCGGCAACACAATACCGCTCAGCGTTCAAACGCCCGGAATTAGCTGCTAACCCACCAGGCCTCCTATCACAATTTCCATGCAAGTCACTCAACTGGAAATCCCAAATTTTGCCCCAAAATTTCGTGCCACCAAAGCGAGCGTTCACGTTCCTCCTGAGTTCGACCAAACTCGACCGTCGCGCTGCACAAGAGTAAAGGTTTACGCAGAATTAAACCGAAGGCTTTCAAACACCAATACCCAATCATAACTTCAGCAGCCTAACTCCGCGAACAGACTGTTCCTACCCTATCGCAGTGGCGTACTTATCTCATGTACTGCTGCCACTGAACCGTCCGGCCAACTCCACAGGTACGTCATCACAAACTCGCTAAGTGTGAGGTCCCTATTCCGAACACGTGCTTGCATCATACAAAGTTTTCATCACGCTGACTCACATTTGTTCTTTTAATCCACACAGGACACGTTCCTTAAACAAACAACCACTCTTGCGTAACTTACGCAACACAGAGGAACCTCTTAACAAATGTGTCTTTTACTAACTAGCTCTTCGCACGCGTATTAGAGAAGTCAGAATACGGCTGTTCCCGACACACACGAGCAACCCAGTCATCAACGTTCTGCTTCCTTCCGTCCGCACAGGACACGCGCTAATGGACCTAAGAGCTCTTCTCAGTGCAAATCACGCACTTACTGAAAATCTACGCGCTTAACCTTAAAATTCAAAAATACTTAAAAAGAAAGAACGTTAAATAACACACGCGCTTTACCATAGGCCTTTCGACGATAACCTTGACCTTCAGGTTACTCTCACACACACACACAAAAAGAAAGCCTATATACTTATTAATGAACATCTCGCGAGACTACAGGTTTACATGAAACGCATCTTTCAAATCTCGGAGCTTTCTCAAACCAAAACATAAACAAAGCTCATACCTTACACGTTGAAAGAAATCCCAGTCTCAAATCTCGAAAACCTTCCGATGCTCAAAATAAAAAAACAAAACACTTCATTTCTACGGAAGCGCTCTTGGCCTCCCTTTCCAAACGTTTTCGACTGACTCATACGTTCAGTCGGACTCGAGGTGGTCGCGGTTTAAAAGCTTCTCTGGCTGCCGAGGAACTACAAAAGGGCTGATTCACTATCAGCTCCCCCAAGACGTTACGGTCTCCTGCCAATTTGCGCACTGGCGCCCCGCTTTCCTCACAAACTTGATTGACCGCGTCGCTACTCCCCACCTGATCTCGTCCTGCCACCTTGCGCTTCTTCGAACTGCACGCTGAGCTTTGAAAAGAACTACGGAACGACGAGGAGATTAACTGCCCCGTGCACTTTGTCCGCGTCCGTGCAGAACATGCTTCGCGGTCCCCCTTTGACCTGTGGCTCGAACGTTTAGGATGCGTCAACATCGTCAGTGACGATCGCACCTGTCTTTTCTCCGCTCCCTGCCCTTCTGGGTCTCTCGCCGTCTTTGGCGGCGCTACATTAGTCACCGCATTCCGATCTTTTCGGCGCTTCTTTCTGCGGCGCTTTCTCTTTGACTTCTCTTTCATGCCGTCATCTCGCGCCTCGTGCTGGCCGTTACACATCTCGTCGGCCCAGATCGGTCTCTTACCCGCACAGTCTAATTGATTTTCATTTAAATCAACATTCTCTCTGCCTCGACTGGCGGACAGCTCAACCGACTCTGGCACAATGCAGTAGGCTTTACTCGAGTTAGACAACTCGCACTCTTGCGAACTGCCGTCTACTACATTGCCCAGCTCACGCTGTGCATCGGCACACAGTCCGTCGGTATCGATCGCTGTCTCACGCGCACAGCCCGAATGATTAATAACTGAACCATCCCTATCTAGGCTATCTAGACTGGCGGAGAGCCGCACCGATCCCTGGAAAATGCAGTTGTTCTCTCGTGAGCTACGGAGCTCGCCATCCCCGAGAACTACTCTCAACTGCACCGTCCAGCTGGCACATTACTTCTGCACGCAGATCTGACTCGACATGGGTGCTCGCATCTGTCAAGTCAACAGTACCCTGTACCTCGCTAACGACCTTGATACCATGATATGCGACGCACACACGCGGTAACTGTGCCAAATTGTTCGCAGCTGGCCTAGCTGTCTCTACAGTCCTCTGTTGGCACAGCACCTCGTCGCTCTCACTCTGGCCTTTAACGGCCTCTGCTGCCACTAAGGCATCGTTAGCTGCTAGCACTTCGAGTTCACTTATGAACGTGTTGCTATTCTCACAGGTACTACTACTCTCGGCTTTCGACTGAAATCTGCTGTCGACATCCTGCCACTTTCGCTGCGTCCAGCCTACAGATTTTTCAAACCGGTGTAGACTTTGTTCGATTAACTGCTCGAAACCTTCAATCTTTTTGTTCAATGCCTCAATGTACTTCCTTCTTACTTCTGTTAGGCCTTCTTCCTCTGAAATGCTTTTCAGTTCCTGCCTAGCTTTTTCCTGTTCTTGCTTAAATTCTTGCTGCTCTTGCCTAATTGCGTCCTGTTCCTGCTTTTTGCTTAGAATTCGTTTGCCCATTTGTTCTATGAATTTTGAATCATTGTTACTTTCTAGAATTTCCTTACGAATTTCTGTTTCCGTCAAGTCCTCCTCTACGTTTACCTCGATCTCCTCACACAACCACAACAGGTCAGCTCTCGTCAAACACATTAGGACCATGGTCGCTACTTTAAGCTTTGGCTCTGCTGTCACACAATACTTGCTGCGATACCCATGCAAATTAAAATACAAGTAAAAGATCCCCAGCGAATCAAATCCAAAAACACAGTGAAAATGAAGCCTGGTAAATCTTACAGCCAAAACCAAACGCTTACCCACTGAAGCAGCACCATATCACCAGTCCTTCCCCGCCGTATCCAGTCAGTTGCAAGAGGTGGTCAATCCCAAGTCGCCTCCAACTTGATCAGGATGCCGGTCGGTCACCGTGTGCAAACGTCCGTCAGCTGCCGTTGCTGTCTCCTGAGTCGTAGGCCGATCTAGGAGCCGTAGTCGGATCCCTCCGCTGTCAACCAGATATTAGATTCGTCGGACGATCCTACGGCTGTCAAGCAGATGTAGGACTCGTCGGACTACCTCGCCGCTGCCACCATTTGAAGGAGTCGAAGGTCGTAGAGATGAATTCGGTGAACAGGATTTATTTACAGATTAACATATTTTAAGACAAGACATACATCGGCAGTCTAGCGCGACTCCCATATGGAGCCCGCAAGATTAACATTCAGCAAACAGCATTCGAGCACACAGCTCACTACTACATTTTGAGCATAACAACGAGCACTCAGCTCCCAACGACGAGCACGACACGAGCACGAGCACACTCTAGCAGCCGGCAAACGCTGCTTATAAGCCTCCACTTGACGTCATCGTTCGGCGTGGACGGAGCACGAGTGGTCGGGAATGTTCGTCCAATCATTGTAAACTTGCCAGCGCCTCGCCGTTTGGCCCACACACAAAGGCTCCGGAGTCGACGTCAGAGGGCTTTGTAGAACTCTCGGTACAGCATATCTCGCGGTGTCGTCGACCGAGGGCCTCGTAGAACTGTGCGCCGTCCCGGGTGGCGCGGCGGCGCACCACATTCCAGAGCTGACCGCGCGCCACGTGGCCGCCTGTCATCCGTAGTTCTCAGAAGGCGCCTCGTCTGGGGGGCTTGGAACACGCGCAGCGGGCTGAAAGCTGGCACGTTGCCACCCCGTACGGCCATTCCTAACACACCGTGACTGGGACGCCACGCTGGCCTACGTGACATTCGCGTATATAACTCGTCCCGACATGACACCGCAGAATATTCGCCCTTTTATTTTTTGTATGGTCGCGACCCCACATTGCCATTTGACACCATCCTCCCTTCTGTGCCACATGTTGCAATTGAGTACGCTCATGAAGTCATCGATCGCGCTCACACTGCACGTCAAGTCGCCCGATCTCGTTTATTAGCCTCGCAGCATATACAAAACAGCGTATTGGCCGGTGCCATCGCACTGTTAAGTTCGCGCCAGGTGCTTGGGTGCTCCTTTGGTCATCATATCGTCGGGTTGGTCTCCCAGAAGCTTCTCTCTCGCTACACAAGTCCTTATGAAGTCCTACATCAAGTTAACGACGTAAATTACGAGCTTTTGCCGCTACAGTTTGATGCATCCTCAAGTCCGGCGGCTGTTGACGTCGTGCACGTTTTGTGGCTAAAGCCATACTTCGCTCGTAATTCTTCGCCTACCGTGCGCCGAGACGGCGCTTCTCCACCCACCGGTCCTGTTACGGAAGGATATGAAAGAAGACAGAGGAAGAAGAAGATCGCGAGACGCTGGCTGCTGCGTGTTGTTGGTGGTCTGCCATCTTATCTACTCTGATTCATCCTGTATATATATTGTAAATACAGTCTTTCTATACTCCCATCATCCCCGTAATAATATGACGTTGCCGAAGTTCTAGCACACACCTTCGTTCCTGCATTTTTAAATCTATAATAATATAGCATGCCCACAACGCCGAAAGAGCCATTGAGTGATAGGCGACTTGCAAAATGATGCCCGCCCTCTTCCGTACGTAGCCTTACCACTCACTAGAAGAACTGGCTGGAAAACAACGGTTATTTTCACTGTTACCTGGGTTGCAACAAGTCTGGTCTGCAAACAAGACGACGATAGTGCGCCGGCTTGTTTGGTTAGTGCTGTTCGGTTTTCCAACTCATGTACCAGCTAGGTCATCGACAAACATAATGTAAATGCTTTAATTCGTAAACGAAATTGTGGGGTTTTTTAATATCATCATTTTTAAAAATAGCATAAGGATGATAGTGTAAATTTATGCAAAATTGTTGCACGCTTTAATTACACGCTTTACGCAGAGCACTTAGATGTGTCAATTAATGATCAGAAGGACCTACTCTAACGACTCAGTACGTTTGTAGAAAATCATCAAAAGCGTTTCAGGGTCCCTTTAAGCAAAGTGTTGTTTCGGTAGTGCAAAAGCACGCATCCGGGGAGTGCAAGAAGTTTGTCTTTGCGTGGTGTACAACACACACACACACGAGACAGAGAGAGAGAGATAGATGTGAAGGAGGGGACGGAGTGGACGCACACTGGCACGCGTCTTGTAGGTTCAAACTAGAGTGCACTAAAATACGGTTGAGTGGAACGAGCGGCTGGGGCGGCACATGCTTTGTGATGAGTCGCACGACGACGAAAAATGCTGTGGTGGCGATGCGATCGAAGTGGATTGGGCTGCATCAAAATCGCGCCGTTGGAAACTGCTGGCGATACTTCTCGGAAGGTTCATTCGTACTACTTCGCGCGCTGGTATATGCCTTCAGGTCGCTCAAACGGTGTTTATAATTACATATGACATGTGTTCATGCCTTAGGCATAGATGCCTTGTGTTATTTCCGTAACGCAAAGCATGTACCCGGGGGGTTCTAGAAGTTTTGTCAGCGGGAAACCTCCCCCGAAATAAATTTCTTGCTACGCCACTGCTGACAGCTGTTATTATCCTTTTCGCCTGCAAAAGCATTGCAGAAATTGCAGCGCTTACCTTTCTTCTAACGTGCAAGTCCAGAGGGAAGCTAGATAGAATGGTAGAGAGGAGGGGGAAGAGGAGGCTGAGAACGGGTAGAAGCGATGCAGTCGCGAAACGAGTAAAATAGCAACCTTGCCACTCTTCGCTCGCAATTCCCATTAAAAAAAAAAAAAAAGGTGGGTGGGTGGGAGGAGCTGCCGTGAGAAGGCAAGGAAACGCTAGACTTTAGCGGTTGCGGGCGAACGGGATAAATTTAAGTTCAAGGTACGGTACGGAACGTGTCTGCTATTTCTGAAAAAATAAACGCCATGCAAATTTTTCAAGCGGGCAACGTACGCAGGGCGTGCGGAAGCAGCGCCGCATTAAAGCGCACCGCAGGCGGAACACGTCAGATCAACACTGTTGTGCCCGCTGCGGTAGCTTTGCAGCTTGCACGAGCTTTGATCCCGACTGAGGCAGCCGCATTTCGGCGGGGGTGAAATAAAAAACGCTCGTGCACTTGGATTTAGGGATACTTTAAAGAACACCACGGTGTCAAAATTATCCCGGGGTCCTACTATACGGTGTGCCTCATAATCCGATTGTCATTTTGGCACGTACAGCCCCATAATTCAATTAGCGTTTAATACGTCAGCCACGATGCGATGTGTCATGACAGACAATGAATATGCTGAAGCCTCTCAGAGGTTATCAAATATGGCGCACAACAACGCCTCAAGCAAACACACTTCGCTCTGTGTTCTGTGTATACTACGTAGACAAACAGCAACGATGCACCCAAGGTAACATTTAGCACCAACTCGCCACTCTCGTGTCAGGCTAGACATTGAAGAAATTAAACATTCGCCGTCAACATCACCGCCAATTATCGCCAATCGAACAGAACAGAAAGCTTCGCTTACATCGATTCCCACAGTGCGACAAGACAGCAGCAGCACCCGGCAGCCACGGTCCGGGAGGGTTCAGCTTCGCTTTGAATCTCCACAATTCCAGGGCCCCCGACAGCCCCTCGGCTGCGAACGCCGTGGTACAGAGAGGGAGCCGGCCGCACCTATATGACCGGAGCAAAACCTACAATCTCGAAGGACTAGCCTATGTATTGCGCACGCTCGTCCTTCTTTTTTTAGACCATGCAGAATTTTTAAAAATCACCTGTGGCAGGTAGCATAATTCTATAGTCATTGAGCTGGATTACTCGAGAAGGCTGTTATTACTTGCAAATGGGTAATCGACAATGGAAAAAAATCACTAATTTTGAATAAGTTATAATTACGGCACATTTTGCGATTTACGAATTGCAACCGGTGAGTTCGCACGGCGTGTTTCTTCGAACGAATTTCCACGATGACACCAGTTTCGAGATATCCATTCTTATAGTGTGCGACGAAACACATCGGCGTTCCAATTACTTTTGTGCTCCAATGCATAAAACGGCAGTTTCATAAAAAAGGAAGCTGAGTAATAGCGGATTTTTATCGCAAGTTTCACGGCGCATATGCCGACACCCGGTGCAGTCCTTAGAATTTCTTCCAAGTGTATATGTCTTGCAATTTAATCGGCTACTATTCGTAAATTACAATACTATATGCCGTAAGGTAATTATTTAAAAAATAATGAGTGATTTTTGTTCAATTCTCGAATATGCATTTCCATTTCTCGTACGAGTAATCTCCATCGCTTCGAGTACTCTAGCTCAAAGACAACATTTGCGCTATCTGCCACAGAAGATTGTTAAAGCTTCCATATGGTATATAAAAAAAGAAGAAAACACCCCGTATATACAGTTGTTTAGCGGCAATCGATCGGAACGGAACAACGTGCGAAAACGGCCTTTTTTCTTGTTCGTCCGTTACGCGCACGCAGAGAGGGAGAGTCAACCGCCCGTGGTTGCGTTGGGCTGCAGCCCAGCTCGCGTTCAGTTTCGGCCGCATTCCGACAGCGCGGTGGAGTGCAAAAGCGTTCGTGCATTAGGAAAGTGCAGTGTCACTGCAGGTGTTTTTGGCGCACTGCTGTCATCGTGGTGCTCCGCGGCAGGCGGCCGGGCCTCGCTGCCCAAGTCAGCCGTGGAAGGTGACACCTGGTACCGTCTGGCTCGGAAGTCATGGCCATGAGCCCACAATACGATTATTATTGCGATGGCAATTATATGGACACTCCGGGCGAACTTCCGCCGTCATCGTCGGTGCGATGTCCAAGTGCGATAACATCGCGGCCGCGCGCCGTATGCTGTAGGTGCCAGCGAAAACTTGCGACAAGCACGGTGGCTTGATGCGGCGGTGCCTTCTCACGAGGGAGTCCCCTTTCCGCCTCCGACACGATCAGACGCACCTTCGGGTCGCTCCGCTCAGGACTCCGTCGAATGACCTTTATTGCGAAAGCAATACTGCTCGCACTTTCGGCCCATCGGTGGTCGTGGCGCCTCCTTACGCAGCTGCGCGTCACGTGACCGTGTGACGTCACGCCAGACCGAGAGACGGGGCCCCAGCTCGTGGCATCGATGGTGGAGGCGAAGCCTTGCGCGCCGCTGCTGCGGCCTCGCTGGTGTGACGTCACGCTAGGAGGATAAATGGGGCTACAGCTCGGCTCCTCGCAGTGTCGGCGCGCTGCCTTGCGCTATGTCGGATGACGTGTACAAGGCGAAGCTGGAACGATCTGCTGCGGCCAAGCGACGGCGCTTGGCTTTCGCAATCTTCCAGGCTTAACCAAGCTAAGCCTTCAGCCATTTTTTTTTTCTGGCCGCGCGACACAACATCTGGATACTGATCGTCTCCTCTTGTTAAGTGCGTGTTTTTGCGACGGCCAGCAGTCACTTTCTGGATCGCCACTTCTTGCGACATCAGTGCCTCACTAGTGCTGACCACGCCTAGGCTCAGCTGCAAGGCCACGTGTGCGAACGGCCTCGCGGCCGCTTCGTCAAGGCTCCGAAATACGCTAGCGATGAAGAGGGCTGGACATCGCGCACACCCTGCGGCCGCTCTACCGAAAAAACTTCGCCCCCTCAAGACGGAAAACTTTTTTGTCACCCCCCAGCGGGACTTCGTCTCGTCGACATACCACTAGAGCGGCTCCACGCTGAGCTTGACCACCGTTTTGACTCCAGCCGATTTGCGCACCGTATACGTATAAATATCCTTCCGAAAAGTAACATCGCCTACATTGCTTGCAACGCCTCCTCGGTTATCCTCAAGCTCCTCCAACTGGATACGTTCTTCGTTAAAACTGGTCTTCCCCCACATCACGTATGCGAAGCCATATCGCAAAACACATGCGATACATAAAGTGTACACACATGTGTGACACATAAAATCACGCAGCACACGTCGTCTCAAGATTTGATGGCATTCTTCTGGGACCCTGTATACTCGCTGCCAGCATCATGGGAGGTACTGCTCTCATCACATTCGAAGGCTCTTACATACCACGGCAAGTAAATTATCGTGGGATTAAGCTCCGCTGTTCGCCGTGCAAGCCCCGTGCCCAATTTCGCACAACCTGTTTGTGCATCGGCCACGCCTGTCCCCAAGCCGGAACAAACCGATGTAGCATCTGCGGCACCGCGCTGGCCACCCTGGACCAAGGCCGCGACTGACGCCTCGGTTGCCTGCACTGTGGCGGTGATCACAACGCTGACGGTATACCAATTGCAAAAATCGGGCTGCGGCAGACCGTGCACTACGTCGTGCGGATTATCTTTGTCGTCTTCGCAACCCCTCGTCGTCATCGAGCATTGACTGCACTTCTTCTGCCACCGCTTATTCCGACTCCAATGCAGTTCGCATCACTGTTTCCAGATCCCGAAGCACAAGCAGCAAGCGCTCCAGATCGAGAGCCCCCTCCAGATTGAGGTGCCGCTCTTGCTCACATGGTGCTCCAAGGAAGGAACCCCCAATACCACGACCGCCATCGCTTTCTGCATAAAGTCAGCCGCGCAGCCATGCTTCTCACCCTCCGGTTTCCTATTCCCGCAACACCCTGCGACAAGCGCGACTATGTCGTACGGCGTTTCTCGACACAGATGCTCCTCAGCACAAACGACCACCCCCAACCGCGTCGCCTCCCTCAGCGATGGGTAGTCAAGACACAGACACTCCATCTGATCGCGTTCCTACTGTCCCTCTCACTCGTTCGAACCCCACGGTTACATTTACGCCACCTGCTTCATCATCCTCTAATTCTCCTCCGTCTACCATTCCCCCTTCCGCTATTCAAGCGCAAATTTGAGAAGCTTCTGATTCCTCGAAAATATCACCGAAAAAGAAATATTGAAGGACCTCATTTGCTTCCTCAGTAGTATGTTTTCGGTCCAAGTGATTTCAAGGGGACCATTCTATTTTTCATTATTATTGCTGATTATTAATTGTTCCTGATATTTCGGTGTGTTGTTAATTTGAAAAATGGTTGTTTCAGCCTTGTGTACCAGGTCTTACGCCTGCCCCTTGTTGCAGCGGGAGCAAAAAGGGGGATAGCAATTTAGTTAGATTGATTTGGATTATGGCCTTGTCTGGTGTTTCACGGGAGACGGAGGGCACTTGCTCGTTTTGGGTGTTGCCTTTTGCCGGTCGGTTTTGCAAGCTGCAGAACGACCAACGAGGACCAGTGGCGAGAAGCAAGGGCATCGGAACGTCCCGAGCGGAGCTGGTCGAGGTGCCTTGGCGATAACGCTGTGAGCAGAGCTCCTGTCCCGGCGAGTGGGACCTGGGCACGTGAAGTTACCTGGCGTCCGGACACTGCACATGAACTTGGACGAGCCTGACGAACGTGCGCGCCTGGCATCCGAGCCACGTGGAGGCAGCTCGTCTTCCCGGCGCCTTATCTGATGGCGTGGATGCTGTTGTGCCCGTACTGTTGTGAATCAGCATGCGCCGCTGACACGTGTTTGTTTTGTTAGATTCACCGGCCATGCCTCTTGTGAATCGGCAGTGGCTGCGGTGACGTCACAAGATAAAGACTATAAAAGCTACACTAACCTTCAATAAAGCGTTCGTTCTTTGCCAACTGCTTCTCGAGTTACTTCAGTGGCGACGAGGCTGCCCACCACCGGGCCGTGCCTGCTCCATGGGGGCCCACGCCGGACCACCGGGTTTCGACGAAACGGAAGACAGTTGGGACGCCTACCAGGTGCGTCTGCAGTCTTACTTTGAAGCTTACGATATCGTCGACTCGAAGAAACGACGAGCCCTGCTAACGGCAGCCTTAAGCACGGCAACAGTCGGCATAATAACGGTGCGGTGCGTGCCGGCGAAGATTCAAGATCTTACCTACGAGAAGCTGCTTGAACTGTTGGCAGAACACTTTGCGCCACAGGGCAACGAAATAGCGGAGTCCTACAAGTTCTTCACCAGATGCCAGCGTCCCGACGAGGCAACGAAGGACTTCATTGTGGAAATTCGGAAAAAGGCCTGCAGTTGCAACTTTGGCGAGGCAAGGGACAGGATGCTACGAGACAGACTTGTTTGTGGTCTACGTGATGCCGGCGTTCGTCGGAAGCTTTTGGCCAGACCTTCGCTGACGCTGAAAGAAGCCGAAGATATAGCGTTAGCAGCAGAGATGGCAGCTCTCAACGTTGGTCACATGGAGAGGACACAAGATTATGGCGACGTCCATGCCGTGAGGAGCAAAGTGCAAGGTCAACCGTATTACCACAAGACTCATCCGAGCACATCTCGACCAAGCGAAGACGTCGTTTGCCCGTGCTGTGGTAGAACTAAGCACAAGGCAGCAAAGTGCAAGTTTCGCCGGGCGGAGTGTTTTCGCTGCCGACGTAAAGGGCACCTAGCTAAGATGTGTGTATGGAAACAAGGGGTGGCCCTTTGTGAGGAGCATTGTTCAGAGAGCGACGGCAACGAACTTTGTCTAGTGAGTTTGTACACTACGTCGGTAATCTTGGTCAAGCCTGTGGTTCGCACCCTCTGCTGGAGCGGAATTCCGCTGACAATGCAAATGGACACCGGATCGCCTGTCTCCATCATTACGTGGAAAACATACTGCAAGCATAGGCACGCTTGGCCTGCACTCCGCGAGACGTCCTTGCAGTTGTCCTGCTTTCTTGGCAAGCTTCCCGTGAGAGGTCAGCTGAAGCTTCCGGTCTCGTACGCGGGAAAGACCCTAGATGCAACTCTAACCGTACTGCAATGCGATGGCCCGAACTTGTGCGGGCGAGATGTCATCAGCGCATTTGAGCGTAGCGGAAGGCCCGTCTTCAGCATTCTCGGCGAGGAAACCTCCGGTGAGCAGAATGTCCCTGACAGTACTTTGGTTAGCGCACTCTTAGAGGAGCTCGGCGATTTGTTTACGCCAGGTTTAAGGGCTAATTGGTGGCCCCGCAGTCCGTTTGCGGTTGCGGGAAAATGCGATGCCACGGTTCTGCAAAGCACGTTCTGTGCCGTATGCAATGCGGGAGCAAGTGTCAAATGAAATAGACTTGTTAAGCATGGCATTCTCTCGCCTCTCGACAGTACAGAGTGGGCCACGCCTTTGGTTCCCGTTATCAAAAAGAATGGTTTCATTCGGTTGTGTCGCGATTTTAAGGTGACCGCAAATGCTGCATGTGTCACGGAGCAGTACTCATTGCCAAAAATAAGGGATATCTTTGCAAACCTAAATGGTGGTGAAGTATTCAGCACCATCGACTTGAGGGATGCTTACAGTCAGTTGCCGCTTGACGAGGAAACGAAGAAGATATTGGTCGTAAACACTCCGAAAGGCCTGTTTTGCTTTAATAGGCTTCCGTTTGGTGTAGCCTCTGCTCCTGCGATTTTTCAGAGACGTATGGACGGCATCCTGCAAGGCATTCCGGGCATTCAAGTATATTTGGACGATGTGGTAGTCACGGAGAAACGCGGCAACTGCGAGACGCTGCGTGAAGTTTTCAGACGTTTCCGGCAACACGGTGTCAAGCTGAATCCGCAGAAATGCAAGTTCCGACTAGCAGAAGTTGAATTTCTGGGACATCGTATAAATACGAACGGATTGTTACCTAAAATGGACAACGTTGCTGCAATAATGAAAATGCCCAAGCCAACCGGTGTTGCAGAACTACGGGCGTTCTTGGGCTTCGTGACCTACTACCGCTCATTTCTGGGAAACTTGGCTACTGTTCTAGAACCGCTGCATGAACTGCTAAGAAAGAACACACGCTAGCAGTGGGGAGCGAGACAAGATAACACGTTCCGAGCAACAAAGCGGCTCCTAGAGGAAGCTGAGTTCTTGGCGCACTACGATCCAGGTAAGCCGCTTATCTTGGAAACCAATGCGTCGTCGTGGGGCGTCGGCGCAGTGCTAAATCACAGAGTAAATGGGCAAGATCGACCAATTGGGTTCTGGTCGCGAACGCTTTCAGCTGCTGAGCATAATTACGCGCAAATTGAAAGATAGGCATTGGCAGTCGTCTTCGGAGTTGCAAAGTTCCGAGAATATCTCCTTGGGAATCATTTCACAAACCTCTTCTGAGCCTTTTCAGCCCCGACAAGCCCGTTCCCGCCATGGCCGCTGCCCGGATTCAGCGTTGGTCCCTCTTGCTAAGCGCCTACAACTACAAAATTCAGTTAAAGCCAGGAAAGACGTCGATTCCTGCAGACACCCTCAGCTGTTTACCAGTGCGGCAGGAGCATAACAATACTAAGGCTGCAGAAGATGACGCTCATGAGTATGTTCTTCTGACCGATCACCTCAATACCTGACCTCTGTCGGCGAGTGACATGGCTAAAATGACTGTTGACGACAGCGACCTCGCGCAAGTCCGCGATTACATTCAGAATGGCTGGCCACAACCGGCGCAGGAGCCGTTACGGGTGTACATGCACAGGAAAGACGAACTGACGTACAGCCACGAAATTGTGTACTGGGACCATCGAGCGGTGATTCCAACTACTGCGCGGCAGTCAATGCTGCGTATGCTGCATGATGCACATCAAGGGATAACGACTATGAAGAACCTGACACGTTCTGTTTTCTGGTACCCAGGGCTCGATCGGGACATTGAGATGCTGGTCAACGCGTGTCCAACATGCATAGAATGGGGCAACATGCCTCCTGCCCGAGAACCCGTGCCTTGGCTGGACACAGAGGAGCCATGGTCTAGAGTCAATGTCGATTTGGCGGGTCCTGTGGAAGGTAACATGTTGTTGATCGTGGTTGATTCCATACGAAATGAATCGAGGTTACCGCAATGAAGACCGCCAGTTCGGCAAAAACAATTGAAGCACTGCAGACTATGTTCAGCCGGTTCGGTTTGCCGAGGACCCTGGTGACGGACAACGGGCCGCAGTTTACTAGCGAAGAGTTCAGAGCATTTATGAAGCGCAATGGCATCGCTCATTTGCGGGCAGCTCCCTACAAACCGCAGTCTAATGGCCTGGCGGAAAGAGCAGTACGGACTGTCATACAGGGGTTAAACAAAAACGCACGCGGCAGTTTGCAAGCTCGGCTGGACCACATTCTTTCGCATTATCGGTGCACTCCCTTGCCAAATAGGCAAACCCCAGCTTCTATGCTTCTCGGATATCAGCCACGTTCTTTATTGCACAACGTCGTGTCACGACCATTCCCTTCTGCAGGTGCGTGCAACAGTGGCCCACCGCTGAGCAAAGACGTCTGGTTCAAGAACTACGGAGTGGGTGACAAATGGAAACCAGGTGCGGTAGAGTCCACCGAAGGCTCGTGAATGGCAACGGTAGAGACTGCAGATGGGGAGCAACATCGCCGCCACCTCGACCACCTAAAAACCAGGAGGACCAGCGTGGGAGGAGAAGCGGTGGAACCCGAGGCCCCCATGCAAGTACCAACGACTAAAGGCAGCCAGAACGCAGCGGCAGACTCGCAGTCTCAAGGACACAGCAGTCACAGCCAGGCTCAAGTAGGCACCGACATTCGAACGCCGTCAGACGGGCGGCCCGAAGCAGAGGTTGCTACCAGCGAGCCGCAAGTGACTGACCGGGCTGAAGTGACACTGCATAGGTCGAAGCGGAAGCTCCGGCCCCCGGACCGCTTCACTCCTTAGGGTGAAGAATTGTTGTGAATCAGCATGCGCCGCTGATACGTGTTTGTTTCGTTAGATTCACCGGCCATGCCTCTTGTGAATCGGCAGTGGCTGCGGTGACGTCACAAGATAAAGACTGTAAAAGCTACACTAACCTTCAATAAAGCGTTCGTTCTTTGCCAACTGCTTCTCGAGTTACTTCACGTACAACCAGCCCGGATTACGAATCTACAAGATTCAGAATTTATCCTGCGAACGCCCTTTGGACAAAGCGCCCTAACGGTCCCTTGATAAGTCAAGATGCTGCGCCGCAAGGCAGCGGCGTCCTGTGGAGGAGCATCGGCGCGCGACATGTCCAAAGTGCAACAAAGCGCTAGACAGCCCGGCGCCATATTTTCTTTCCCCTGGAGGTCACCGCGCGCGACAAAATTGAAGGGGGGGGGGGGGCAGCGCGGTCGCTGGATGGACCTCTCGGACGACCGTCGAGTGCTGGCTTTGTAATGGGCCGTTTGAGTGACAATCGTTTCTCGGGGCTTTATAAGCCCCAACGCTGCCGCCTGGAAAACCGGATCTACCGAACCACCGTGAGCCGAGTGCCGCACTCGAGTGGAGTGAGATGTGTCACGCGTTGGAGCATCGCCGTACGTCGCCGTGCGGGAACAGCCGCATTTGCTGTTAGCTCTCGGCCCCAGTGCCGATCCGATCTTGTCCTGTATAATGACCTGTATGTAGCGTATAAAGTCCGTTTTGTTATTCTCACCGACGCCTGACTCGGAATCTTCGCTACCGACTAGAGAGCTGGCAACGCTCTGTCACGAAACGGGTGAAGAGCGCTACGGGACCACCCCATAGTCGCAACACGGCACGGTGCGAAAACGCACTCGCAGGGAAAAGACGCTTGCTGCGAACCCGCGCGATCGCTGCACTGAGGCTTCGTTCTGTTATGCTCCATTTGGCTATACAGACAGCTCGCTATAATAACATATTTCGCATAGTTTGCTCTCAGCGACTGGCTGGCTACCTTTCACGCAAGAAACCGGTTCGGGGGACTCCAAGCGGCGACCGCGCGGTGCGCGTTCACTGTACGTATTCGGCAAACAGATAACACCTGTAAACAATTCCATGCTTTCTGTTTGCCCAAGATTATTATTTTGACAGCAAAGAACTTCTGTCGTTTTGAGAATACTTACCAGAAATGCCCAGTAGGTCTCCCGCGTGGTGTTTTTATTAAGCGCCGACAGCCAAACCTATGAGGAGCGCGTCGCGTTATCCCTCATACTACGCAAGCGAAGCGCTTATGTAAGATGGCGACTCCGTAAGTCCTCGCCGCCAATACTGTTGAGCGCGATACCACTCCGGACCTCACGATACTCAAAGGTCTCTTATCAGCATCTTGGCAACATACAACACTTCAATCAGTGACCATACACTTATCTGTATTGCCCTTCACACCACGGCTTTTAAACATCGATCTGAAATCTCGAAGGTAGGTGACTGGCCAGGCGTTCGCCGCAAGCGGTCAGAGCTTCCCCCACCAATCTGTATTATATACTGCTTGGACCGCGTCGGGAATACACAACTCGGGAATACACAACGCGCATTCAAGGCCCCGACCGCTCCCCCACTGTAGATAACACGTTGCTGCACCTTTGGGAAGCTCGCTATGCATGGCATCCTTCGCCGTTGGAGAGATTAGTATAAACACAACTGCCACCTCTGAAAGCATATTCAACTAAACACCGAAATCATCCGGCATTCTGACTATCTTACTCGGTATCAATGGCACTCTGTGTGTGAACAGTTCAAAAACAGTCTCCATTTAGGGTGCAATTGGCGATTTCTAAGGGCTCTCCTCTACCCTCAATCCACTCGAACAGATAGCGTCTACCCTCAACGAAAACTGATTAACATCTACCCGAAATTAGACTCCCTCTATACAGTTATCCGTTCAACTTATCTCACACCACCCGATACCTCCGAGTACGCAGACTATGATAGACCGGACAATTCTGATTTACATCTGTCGGCCCCAGTCACACTTTCGGAGCTTCGTTGAGCTCTCGCCGAACTCCGTGCGAACACTAGCCCGGGCTCGGAGTGCATTACCAACCAGCTTCGCAATCTAACTGAGGCCAACTATACCTCTTTCTCCTCGAACAGACCAATCATTCGTGGGCTGAGGGATACATGCCCCAGGAATGGAAGCATGTTGAAATCATATTCATTCCTAAACCTGGCAAAACACTTTCGCTTACATCTTCGCGACCCATTTCTCTCGTTTCTTGCACTGGAAAACTCGCGGAGCGCATCATACTTGCTCGCCTCACAGCGTTGTTGGACAACAGAAAGTATTTACCACAAAGCCTCATAGGTTACCGCGCACATGTATTGTTACGGGAATGTTGGGAGTATAGACGGACTGTATTCACAATACATATAAAAGCAGAGTCAGTGCATGTAGTTAAGATGGCTGACCAGCAACAACACCCAGCAGCCAGCGTGTCGCGATCTTCTTCTTTCCTCTTTACCGGGTGCTGAAGCGCCTAGGCGAAGAACTGTTAGCGAAGTATGGCTTCAGCCGCGAAACGTGCACGACGTCAACATGCGTCGGACTTGAGGATGGATCAAACTGCAACGGCGAGATCTCGTAATTGCCGTCGTTAACTTGACGTAGGACTTCGTAAGGCCCTGTGTAGCGAGAGAGAAGCTTCTGGGAGAGGCCGACCTGACGACATGGTGACCAAAAGAGCACCCAAGGGGCGAACTTAACATCGCGATCTTAACGCGAACTTAGCTTGACGCGCCATGTGAACGCGGGCGATGACTTGACGAGCGTAGTCAGTTGCAACACGGGGCACAGAAGGGAGGATGGTGTCAAACGGCAATGTGGGGTCGCGACCATACAAAAAATAAAAGGGCGAATATCCTGTGGTGTCATGTTGGGACGTGTTATACGCGAATGTCACATAGGCAAGCACGGCGTCCCAGTCGCAGTGATCGTTGGAGACGTACATGGGCAGCATCTCTGTGAGTGTTCGGTTGAGACATTCCGTAAGACCGTTCGTTTGTGGGTGGTAGGGGGTGGACAGCTTGTGCTCAGTGGAAAAAGAGCGGAGGAGGTCGTCGACATCTCGAGACAAGAACGAGTGGCTGCGGCGTGTAACTGTCGAGGCGCACCGTGATGGAGAATGACGTCGTGGAGGAGAAAATCGGCGACGGTTGTTGCGCAACTAGTCGACAACACCTTTGTTATCGCGTAGCATGTCGCGTAATCAGTAGCGACAGCGATCCACTTACGATCCACTAGTCTTTGTCGGAAAATGGCCAAGCAGCTAGGTCAAGGCGTACGCGAAAGAAAGGCTCGGGAACTTCAATTGGATGGAGTCGTCCGACAGGTGACAGGGGAGGTTTCTTCCGGCGCTCACACAATTCGCAAGTTGCAACATAACGACACAGAGCGGCAGAGACCCGGACAGAAGAATCGACGTCGTACGCGGTCGTATGTACGCCAGACTCCAAGGTGTCCCGCCGTCGGTGCATCGTGAAGTTGTTCGAGAACGATGGATCGGAGATGACGAGGAAGGACGAGGAGCAACTAAGGGCCGTCAGCGTTGATATTGCAGTGGTAGAGGATGCCGTCGTAGCATGAACATGCGGCACGTGCCGTCGGTGATTTCTGGTGATGATGGACTGTAAGGATTCGTCGCGTTGTTCAGCGCGCATGTGGGTCATGTCAGTAAAAGCCATAGCGCAGGTCACCGGATCATGCGCAGCAGGATCAGGGGGATCCACGGGGGGACGAGACAGGCAGTCAGCGTCCTTGTGCAGACGTCTAGACTTGTAGTTGACAATAAATAAAAATTCCTGGAGCCGCAAAGCCTAGCGACTAAGCCGTCCTGTCGGGTCCCGGAGCGAAGACAGCTAGCAGAGGGCGTCTGTAACAACCGAAAACGTGCAGATATGGCCGGAACTTGGCGGTAGCCCAAGCTTAAGCTAAGCGCTCCCGCTCGGTGATGGAGTAATTTCTCTCGGCAGGGGACAGCAGGTGGCTGGCGTAAGCTATTACGCACTCGGTACCATTCTGCTGCTGGACGAGAACAACGCCGATGCCGTGGCCGCTTGCCTCAGTGTGGACTTCGGTCGGTGCAGATGGATCAAAGTGGGCAGATATGGGAGGGGTGGTGAGAAGTCCGATGAGAGCGGCGAACGCGTGTGCCTGCTCCGGGCCCCATGAGAATGGCGTGTTCTTCTTTAAAAGATCTGCCAAAGGCTGAGCAACGTCCGTGAAGTTTTTGACGAAATGGCCAAAGTAAGAACACAGGCCGACGAAGCAGCGCACGTGAGAAGCAGAACGTGGCACAGGGACATTGCGAACGGCGCGAACTTTTTCCGGATTTTGTTGTACACCGGATGCGTCAACGAGGTGTCCCAACACAGTAATCTGACGGTGCCCGAATGGTCATTTCGTGGAGTTCAGTTGGAGGCTGGCTTTTCGGAAGACCGCAAGAATGACAGCGAGTCGGGTAAGGTAGCTGCCGAACGTGGGAGAAAAAACAATAACGTCGTTAATGTAACAAAGACAGGTGGTCCATTTGTAGCCTCCCATAAGAGAGCCCATCATAGGTTCAAATGTCGCAGGAGAATTGCATATGCCAAAGGGCATAACTATGAAGTGGTATAAACCATCAGGCGTGATGAAGGCCGTCTTCTAGCGGTCCATTTCATCAACTGAAATCTGCCAGTAGCCGGATCGAAGATCAATGGACGAGAAGTATTTAGCTCCGTGCAACAGTCCATTACGGAATCAGGGTGAAAACGAGCTGTATGTAAAAAATTGGCAGTGCTTAGGCTTAGCTCGGCTATGCCAGGATATACGTAGCGAAAGCTAGGGCATATCATGATTAGCCTTGGTTAATCTTGAGTACAAGTCCTGGTTAGTCTGGTTATCTAGCTATGTTGCGGCGTATGTCCATTCGTTCGGCGCACTGTTCGTCTGTTTCCTGGGCGATTCGTTTCCTCTTCATCTCGTTCCGATGTCGATTCCAGGCTTCCTCCTGCTTATCAGAATTGTCGCCGTCCATACTGCCGCCTCAACTGTGGTTGCGGCGCACGCGAGCTCTCCTTTTCACTCCTCTGACATATTATCAGGCATGCGACGCAGCTGGCGAAGCGAGTGGAGGCTAGTGCAAGGACGAGGAACGCGGTGTGACGTCATACCAAACGGCGGGTCCGGAAAGGCGCGGCGCTGCGCAGCGGCGGAACACCTGTGGCTCGGTGCTCCTAGTGGCGTATGCGTAGTAGTGACTAGGGAGCGAGAGAGAAATACCCGCAGCGAGGCGCGCGTTGTGACGTCATGTGCCTCCTCGGAGCACCGCCACGGCGAAATCGCAAGTTCGCGTAGTCCTCCATAAAGAAAGCAACAAAATCCCAATAAAGAAAGGCGTGAGGCAGGGAGATGCCATCTCTCCAATGCTATTCACAGCGTGTTTACAGGAGGTATTCAGAGACCTGGATTGGGAAGAACTAAGGAAAAGAGTTATTGAAGAATACCTTAGTAACTTGCGATTTGCTGATGATATTGCCTTGCTTAGTAACTCAGGGGACCAATTGCAATGCATGCATGCTCACTGACCTGAAAAGGACAAGCAGAAGGGCGGGTCTGAAAATGAATCTGCAGACAACTAAAGTAATGTTTAACAGTCTGGGGAAGAGAACAGCAGTTTACGATAGGTAGCGAGGCACTGTAAGTGGTAAGGGAATACATCTACTTAGGGCAGGTATATAGTGACCGCGGATCCGGATCATGCGACTGAAATTATCAGAATAAAAATGGGCTAGGGTGCGTTTGGCAGGCATTCTCATATCATGAACCGCAGGTTGCCATTATCCCTCAAGAGAAAAGTGTATAACAGCTGTGTCTTACCAGTACTCACGTACGGGGCAGAAACCTGGAGGCTTACGAAAAGGGTTCTACTTAAATTGAGGATGACGCAACGAGCTATGGAAAGAAGAATGATGGGCGTAACGTTAAGGGATAAGAGCAGATTGGGTGAGGGAACAAACGCGAGTTAATGACATCTTTGTTGAAATCAAGGAAAAGAAATGGGCATGGGCAGGACGTATAATGAGGAGGGAAAACTGATGGTCATTAAGGGTTACGGACTGGATTCCAAGAGAAGGGAAGCGTAGAAGGGGGCGGCAGAAAGTTAGGTGGGCGGATAAGCTTAAGAATTAGGATTAAGGATGATATTAAGTCCACTGCAGGGACAACATGGCCACAATTAGCACATGACCGGGGTAGTTGGAGACGTATGGGAGAGGCATTTGCCCTGCAGTGGGTGTAACTGGCTCATGATGATGATGATGATGAACAGTCTTAGGCGTCATCGATGCGTGGTAGTGGGTAGACGTCTTTTCGCGTGATTTTGTTTAAGTGGCGATAATCGACGCAGAGACGCCAGGTACCATCTTTATTTTTCACAAGGACGACAGGCGGAGCCCAAGGGCTGGCTGATGGTTCGGTGACTCCTTTGCGGAGCATTTTGTCCACTGCTGATTGGATGACTGGACGTTCAGCATGCGATAAACGATAGCGACGCCGACGAATAGGATTCATTTCTCCAGTGTTTATACGGTAGTGAATAACAGATGTTTAACCTAAAGGCGTGTCACTGAAATTTATTATGTCACTGTATGATTCGAGCAGGAGACGTATGTCCGTTGCCTGTGCAGAGGTGAGGCCGGTGCAATCATTTTGGCGAAGTCATCCGTTAATAAGGAACCAGAGCTGTTAGCTGCAATTGGCGCTAATAAACTACTCTCGGCATTCAGACTCTCAATGTCAAATTCAGAAATTCTGAAAACGCTGGCCAAGAAGATGCCGGCCAGAAGCATCTGAGGGCACATGCTGAAATTCAGAAGCGGTAGAACGACGTTGTTATTAGTAACCGTGACCAGCGTATGCGGAATAGCAACGTTCCTGTTCAAAAGCACGTCGACGATGGGGCGAAGCATATAGTCGCCATGGTCCATCTAAATAGGTCGCGAAGGTTGGAACGAAAAGCGTGCCAAAGGCTATCGCCAAGGCCATCAATTAGTGGTGCACGATTGAAGCGCGAATAGGTGAGGGGAGGACAAACACTGAAACTAGGAAACCTATGTGCAAAAAAGTGCTCTAATATTTTTAATCAGAATACTGGCATACGAGTAATTTTTCCGTTTCAGTCATTTTTCCTGCACTAAAAGAAAAATTTTTTTCGATTTCACAATTTATTACTTCTTTCTTGGCAACCCTTACCAACCAGTGATTCTGGCGCGCAAGACTTGGCAAGGCTGTGCAAGCCATCTATTATGTCATGAGGAATGGCGTTGCTCACCTGAACGCGGTCTCGTCGTGACGACAAATGCGGAACGCCCCGCGAATAAACGCGCTATGTTCGTTTACTCTCCGACACACATGCTCTGTGTGTCCGACTGGCATCAGAATTAGTAAGTGGAATGGTTTCTAAATGATAATGTGCGGCAATATTGTCTGATAATAGTTGGATATGAATACATGGAGTGAATGATTCTGTGAAAAGGATTCGCATAGGTTGCTATGCATTACGACTGTGTGCTGGTCATCGCACTTTTCATCATTGAAACATGTTTTGTTTGGTCAGTTATATTGGTAGCATTATTCAAGACGAATAAAAATGAAGTTGATTTTGAAAGCTATTTGGCAGTGTCATTTATTTGCATCCTATTCGCTCACCTTCCTAAGGAAGCTTCTGGAGCAGTTGCCGATAATAACAGCCTAATTGCGTTCACATTAAGATATATGCCACTCCTATTAATTAAAGACACGCTGGCGTTTCAGCTGAGACGAGTCGCAAGCTTGCCTCAGCCTCAAAGGAAAAATAACTGCTGTCGTAGCGGCCGTAATGCCGAACGCCAAAGAAATTCAAACATTTGCGCCAAGTAGCGTAAGATCTTGACGTCACTGCCATTTCCGGCTGTGACATCACTTTTTTATTTTTTTATTTTTGCTTGCTGTTACCTGTTCCCACGATACGTAGGTGGCGACAGTTACAACGAGCCACATTTTCTTGACATGTGAGCCTCCATGGAAACTTTGCTACCCGTTTACATATACCTTGTATTCACCGTCAGGAACCTGTGGCTGTGCGGTCAAAGTGACGTAAGTGACTGCCTCGGGTGACAGACGCACAATGTGAAGCGAGCACAAGTGCGGTGGGGTGGTGCTCAGAGCATCGGTGAGTTGAGGCAGTTCCAACTGAAGAACGCCGGTTGCGCAGTCGATGAGAGCACAATGATTAGATAAAAAGTCTAATCCAAGGATAACGTCGTGAGGGCAGTTGTCGATCACAGCAAAGGGAACAGTAGGGCGGCTGGCTATACTTAAACGCGCGGTACACAGGGTACACATTCGAAGAACAACCAGCACGCCGCCGTCGGCCACGCGAAGCACTCGGACAGCTGCTGGGGTGAGGACCTTCTTTAAACGTCAGCGTAGGCTAGCACTCATCACAGATACTTGGGCCCCAGTGTCGACGAGTGCTTGTACAAGCACGCCGTCTATTTTAACGTCAATTACACTTCTCTCTGTAGGCACAGACAGAGGATTTGCTGCAGTAGTAGGCAATGCAGCACTACCTCCGAGGGCTGCATTTCTTAGTTTTCCGAAAGGGTGCGGCCAAAAGCCTCGGGGGACGAAAGGTAACGTAGCTGCGGCGAACGGGAAGATGGGCGACGTGTTTGCGGTGAACGAGACTGGTGTCCGTGCGGCGATGGTGAGCGACTGTACCACGTTTTCTATAGCAGAGTTGTCGGCGCTGTTAGACTCGGCGGTGGGCGAAACATTGCGGGCATTTTCACCAAAACGGCTCAGGTTGGTCGGCCTGCGAGGTGCTGAGGGCGACGAGTTGTGACAGTATCGGGCGACATGACCAATGCGGCGACAGGTGAAACATATTTCATTTCATTTCATTTATTATACCCCTCAGGGCCAAGGGCATTACAGAGGGGGAGTGGTAAATACAAAAAAAAGGACAAAGACAGTTGGTTACATGAGCGTTTAAATGGCACCTGTATATACAATGTTAGCTAAGGCTTCACGGAACTGTGCATAATTAATAAGGCCTACAACTTCGACGGGAAGATGGTTCCAGTCACGCGAGGTTCGCGGCAGGAATGATTGTGAAAAACTTTTAGTGTTGCATGACAAAATACCCACTTTGTACTGATGATCAATGCGACGGGATACATAAATTGGATGGGGGAT
Source organism: Dermacentor albipictus (assembly GCF_038994185.2). Classification (NCBI taxonomy): domain Eukaryota; kingdom Metazoa; phylum Arthropoda; class Arachnida; order Ixodida; family Ixodidae; genus Dermacentor; species Dermacentor albipictus. The sequence continues at coordinate 276,093,017 of NC_091821.1, read as the reverse complement.
GAGGTGATCTCGTAGAGTATGGTGATGGTACAACTTGTGGAAGAGGGCAATACGAGACACTTTTCTGCGAGATGCCAGCGATGGGAGGCAAAGATTAGATTTCATGTTAGTTATACTCGCTGTGCGGTTGTAGTTAGCAAGAATAAAACGTACAGAGTTATTTTGAACCATCTCGAGGTCAGTGATTAGGTTTTCATGAGCAGGGTCCCATACCGGAGTCGCGTATTCGAGTTTGGGTCGTATTAATGTTTTATATAGCAAAAGTTTCAAATTAGTAGGTACGTTGAAAAAGTTGCGACGTAGGTAGCCAAGCATGCGATTAGCGTTTTTGATTATGTTTTCAGTATGAAGAGACCAGTTTAGGTTAGAAGTGATGTAAACACCAAGATATTTATATGAAGAAACTGATTCCAACGACATGTTGTTAATGTAGTATGATGGTATTGTAGATGTTTTCCGAGAAACACGCATGACTTTGCATTTGTTAATATTTAGCTCCATTAACCATTCATTGCACCAGTTTCCTATCGTGGTAAGGTCTGACTGAAGTAATTCAATATCGTTAGCATTGGTAATTTCTCTGAAGATGACGCAATCATCAGCGAATAGATGGATATGGGAGTTGATAAGCGAGGGAAGATCATTAATGTAAATTAGGAACAGTAGGGGTCCAAGGACGGAACCCTGTGGAACACCTGAACGGACCTCTGTAAAATCGGAGTTAATGTCGTTAGCACAAACAAATTGCGAGCGGTTGAGCAGAAAACATTCAATCCATTTGAAAAGGTTACCGTCTATGTTAAGTTCTTTTAGTTTATGAAGTAATAGTTTGTGACACACCTTGTCGAATGCTTTTGAAAAATCCAAGAATATACAATCAGCTAGTGATGATTTGTCAAGAATATGGTGTAGTGCATGTGTAAATGATATTAATTGGGTTTCACAGGAGTAAGATTTCCGAAAACCGTGCTGTGCTGACGTAAAAAATGAGTTCAATTCAAGGAAATTAACCAGGTTAGTAAAAATAATATGTTCGAGCATTTTACAGCATGTACTGGTGAGAGAAATGGGACGATAATTATTAGGGGATGCTTTGCTGCCGGATTTATACACTGGAATCACTTTGCCTATTTTCCACTCATTAGGTAGCGTACAATGGTCAAGGGATTGCTGGAAAAGTTTGGATAGTATGATGGAAGAATAATATGAAGTGTTTTTTAAGAATTTCGAGTTAATACAGTCGTATCCGGGAGCAGAATGAATGCTTAGTCCATCAATAAGCTTAACGACACCGGATGTAGCAACAATTATGGGGGGCATGGTAACATAGTTACGGTGCTGTGTACTTGGCATATGTGTGCTGGATGTGGCTGTAAAATTTTCTGAAAATGTATGGTTTAGTATGGTGGCAGAAAGGTCGGCGGGAATTGGAACACCGGAAGAGTCTGTTAAGGCAAGGCTATTGTCAGTCGAAGGAATAATTGCACGCCAAAATTTTTTAACATTAGTAGTAAGCATTGAAGGGAGAACCTGCGATTCGAAGTGCTTTTTGGCGTTTTTGAGCGCTTGCACATATGTGTTTGACGCCGCAGTATACGATGCCCAGCGATCAATTGTGGGTGAAAGCTTTGCAATGCGGTAGAGACGCTTCTTTTTATTTGATAAACGCTTAATGTAATTATTGTACCAGGGAGAGTTTGTGTGAGTTGTAATGGTGCGTTGAGGAATGTACTGTTCAGTTAGGTGGTTGACCATAGATGTGAACATGTTCCAATTAGTTTGTACACTACGGTGTTCAAAGCCATTAAGGAAAACGCCAATAAACGAAGATAGTGCATTATTTATGGCCTGATAATTTGCTCTGTAGTAGTCTCGTATTATTTTTTTCTTCTTTTTAGTTTTCGGACGGTCTAGTTTAATATCGAACTGTAGAAGTAAGTGGTCGCTAATTCCTGGTAGGTACGTTACAGGCGATACTATATCGGGTTGATTAGTAAAGACTAAATCTAGTGTATTCGCCGTGGAAGCTGTTATTCTAGTTGCCTGAACGCAGATCTGCACGAGTGAGAATACTGAACACACATCTAAAAAGTCACGAGCTTGAGGTGTGAGTGGGGATATTAAAGGGGGATCGCTATTCCATGTGATGTTTGGTAGATTAAAATCGCCAAGTAGGAACAGCGGTGATGAAGGAAACCGTGTTGCTACGGTGTTAACAGCGTCATAAAGTTCGTTACTAAAGCTTGGTGACGACGAAGGTGGACGGTAGCATACCCCTATTACAACTGTTTGATGATTAAGTGTTATTGCCGACCATACTAATTCTAGTTCAGTCTGCACGTGTATACATGATGATGGTATATCATTGGAAATTGCGAGAAGCACACCGCCGCCTCTCTGCGTGCTACGATCACAGCGATAGAATGAGAAGCGGTGAGCATTGACGAATATATCAGCGTCGCAGACATGCGCAGTGAGCCATGTTTCGGTTAGCGCGATTATTTTAGCAGAACATGTATCGATTGCTGATGTGAGTGAGTTGTACTTGTTAAGGACGCTTCTGATATTAGTAAAAAGAAGTGATACTGAAGCCGAAGATGTCTGGCCACTACCCCTCACTCGTCCCTAGGAAGTATTAGCAGAGATAGTAGCAGAGGGCGAGCTGGCGTGTGCGCTTTTCGTATCAGTGGAAATGACAGTGGCAGTGATAGGGTCGTACATGTAAGATTTCTTGTTCATAATTAACTTGTTGTGGCGCAACTTATGGGTTGGCGATCCAGGTTGGATTTTCGCAAAGTCGAGCAACTTTTTTCGTGCTAGACGTGTTGCGACCGAGTAATCTTCACTAATGGTGACCTTACTTTCCTTCAGGCTGTTGCGTTTGGCGAGTATTAGGTCTTTAGTTTTGAAGTTCAAAAATTTTGCAATGATAGGGCGACACTTGTTAGGTGCGAATCTTCCTAAACGGTGTGCGCGTTCAATTTCGTGAGGGGAAAGGGGGTCAGTTAGGCACGCACTAAGGATAGAAGTCAGTTTTTCCTCAGTCGCCTGCCAGGTTTCATCGGAATCTGGGATGCCATAGAAAATTAAATTGTTACGCCGTGACCGGTCGTCAAGATCATCCTGCCGTGATTGCAAAGTGGTGGCCAGTGCAGAAAGTTCGTCTGTTTGAGTGTGAATGGCGGCAATATCCTGGCTGAGTTCATCTAATCTTTTATAATTTTCCTCTAGCTCATCTAAACGGTTTTGAATCGCTGTGATTTTGGTTTCAATTAATTTCTGTCCGGTTTTAATAGCTTTAACGTCAGCTGCCAATTCCGTTTGTGTTTTAGAACTATGCAGCGAACGGGTGTGTACGTCCTTTAGCAAGTGAAAAATAACTTTCATCTGTTCAGTGGGGTCCGTCGGTAAAGATTCAATGTCTAAAAAGGCTTCCGAGCGGGTGGTTTTGGGCCCAGGGTTGCTCTCAACATCACCCGCGCGCAACAATAAAAGGGTGATAGAGAAACATTCACAACAAATTTCGCTCAACACTTGTGGACACGGGAACAGTAATAAGCAGACGTTATTGCTCTTTTTAGCATACAAGGGAAGGTTTGTACGCACCTGCATAGCAAACGGAAAGCAGTTCAGCGCTCTGTCAAGGCTACTGTCCCCGTGTCCACTGAAGCAGCTGTTGCAGGGCCGGGTTCTTAAGTACTGGGCCGAGGATGGTGTTGCTGTCGATCCGAAGGTTGCTTTAAGGTCGAGTTGTACCGGGTAGAATGAGTCGACGAAGGGTGCGAAAGCAAGATGCGATGAAGGCACCTCGTCAATTGCGCAGGCGTAGCGATGATCCATGGTTACGGGTGACGGGAGCTGGCATATCAGGTCACATGACGGGGCCGATAGCCAGGGCATGAGGAACGCAAGCAGGGCCTGCATAGCAAACGGAAAGCAGTTCAGCGCTCTGTCAAGGCTACTGTCCCCGTGTCCACTGAAGCAGCTGTTGCAGGGCCGGGTTCTTAAGTACTGGGCCGAGGATGGTGTTGCTGTCGATCCGAAGGTTGCTTTAAGGTCGAGTTGTACCGGGTAGAATGAGTCGACGAAGGGTGCGAAAGCAAGATGCGATGAAGGCACCTCGTCAATTGCGCAGGCGTAGCGATGATCCATGGTTACGGGTGACGGGAGCTGGCATATCAGGTCACATGACGGGGCCGATAGCCAGGGCATGAGGAACGCAAGCAGGGCCTGCATAGCAAACGGAAAGCAGTTCAGCGCTCTGTCAAGGCTACTGTCCCCGTGTCCACTGAAGCAGCTGTTGCAGGGCCGGGTTCTTAAGTACTGGGCCGAGGATGGTGTTGCTGTCGATCCGAAGGTTGCTTTAAGGTCGAGTTGTACCGGGTAGAATGAGTCGACGAAGGGTGCGAAAGCAAGATGCGATGAAGGCACCTCGTCAATTGCGCAGGCGTAGCGATGATCCATGGTTACGGGTGACGGGAGCTGGCATATCAGGTCACATGACGGGGCCGATAGCCAGGGCATGAGGAACGCAAGCAGGGCCTGCATAGCAAACGGAAAGCAGTTCAGCGCTCTGTCAAGGCTACTGTCCCCGTGTCCATATCGGGTGTTCGTCCGCAGTTCTCCACTCAGTCGGGTTACGATAAGGCGTAGAGAAGCGTCGGGGTAAAGACAAAATAGTAGAAGGGCGTTCGTTAGCTCTGGGATTGGTGACAGCACAGACAGAACGTAGGCCAATGTTTTCAAGTTTCTGGCGAACGATGGCTTGTACGAGGGCAACTGAAAAAGGGGCAGCATCACGGCTACGTGAACAGAAAGCTGCGGGCACCATCGCATCCAGTTCACGTCGAACGATTCGTCCTCTAATGGCGACGCATGCTGCTGTGCAGGTTGATCTTCACACGTCGACGTGGCGGCGGCAGTATTGGTGAGTCTGGCGAATGGCTGCAGGACACGTCGGCTTTCGGCCAACTCGAATTGTCGGCAATGTTTGATGATAGCATAAACTGCAGAGCAGCTAAAAATTAACAGATTAAAGGCGTCGTCAGCAATTCCCTTCAGCACGTGCCCGACCTTCTCAGCTTCTGTCATGTCGTGATCGGCTTTACGACAAAGCGCCAGCACGTCCTGGATGTAAGAAACATGGAACTCCGTGGGGGATTGGGCACGGGAGGCCGGTTCCTGCTTTGCGGCTATTTTACGGCCGGCTGGTTTGCCAAACAACTCTGGCAACTTCTCTTTGCATTGGTCCCAGCTGGTTAGCTCCTCTTTGTGGTTTTCGTACCACACCTTTGCCGTGCCTCTTAGGTAGAACAAGAGGTTAGCTAGCATAAGCGTAGGGTCCCATCTGTTGATTCCACTCACGCGTTCGTACATGGCCACCCACTGTTCATCATCGGCGCCATCGGTCCCGCAGAAAGTTCCAGGATCCTCTGGTTGCACAACCAAACCGAAGGGGACAGCGACGTAGCTGGTGATGGTGACGTTGGAGGCGGCAACGACGTTGATCCCGCGTGCCCACCTCCATTCATGGTGCGGACGGTGATGCGACGCCCACTGCGGCCCTCCGTTTCCAGTCGTGGTACCCTGCACCTCCACCAATATGCTACGAGGATGTTGGGAGTATAGACAGACTGTATTTACAATATATATACAAGCATTGCCAGTGTAGTTAAGATGGCTGACCAGCAACAACACGCAGCAGCCATCGTCTCGCGATCTTCTTCCTCCTTCCTCTTCCTCTATCCTTCCGTAGCAATATCTACTATGGACGCTATTTTCCAGATCTATAATGACGTGCTTATACACCCTAGCACTGTCCAGCTTCGTGCTATTTTCGATATGGATCTGAGGAAAGAATTCGACGACGTGGCTCATGACACTATGCTCTGAGAACTGTGGCCCGCACACTGTGCGGTGAGCGCGTTTACAACTATTTCCGCGCTTTTTTTCGGGCCCGCACCTAGTTCCTTCGCATAGCAGGCGCTGTTTCATCACTCACATTTGCACATCCGCAGCGAGGTATTCGTCAGGGCTCTGTTCTTTCTGCAGTACATATGCCAACATTATTACTGTGTGGATGGCTTCTGGCTCCCCCGGTCAAACTCGGCACACCTTACACAACGCGCTCGACAACATTTCTTCCACTACTAGCACTATTGGCCTAACCGGTTCACCAGAGAAAACATAACTTCTCGTTGTACACCACCCGCGGTGGTTTCCTCCGCCCATACAAGTGACTTCTGCTGGGATCCCCCAGCCACGGTGCATAAAAGTTCTTGGCCACTACATTCACAACGACGGAGGTCCCGCTGCAGCGGTGCTACACCTTCTCTGTCAAGGGGAGCAAGTTGTGCACATGATGCGTCGGGCATACCTGCGCTTCCGAGGCCTCAAAGAATCTTACGTGCTTCGCCTCCGTGATGCCCTTTTATTTTCTCGCCTTCGCTATCAGTTCACTTATACTAACCTGCGCTCAATTGACATAAACAAATTAGGTGCCCTCTTACGTAAGGCCACAAAGCTAGCCTTATAGGTCTCCCTCTCAGCAACAGTCTCCCTTCTGCTCCAAATGGGCGTTCACAACGCGACCGAGGAGATTCTCTCTATTCATAAACGCAATCAAGAGCTTCGCCTACGCCTCGCCCAACAAGGACGCACTATCCTTGAGCGCCTAGGCTATTCCGTCCCTAAGGTTTCTAATACGCCTCTTTCAGCATACTCCCTGCTGCTACACAAAGCCTTCTAATAGTCGCCCCTCTTCTACGACGCACGCACCTCCAACGGGACGTTTTGCGCCGTGCAGCCCGCGTGTTTTACGCTATACCAGCGCTACTTCCGCACTCATCCCTCGCGTCCCCGTTTCTTCGCCGACGCCAGCACATGTTGGGAAGCAAACAAACAAGTAGCCTGACGGTCAGATCTTTTTTTTTTTTTACCGTTCGCACATTCCGTTTGCTGAGAATTTTCTTCGGAATCATGTATTTCACAGAAATCTGGCCATGCGCTCGTACTTTAGCACAGGGTCACACAAGATATCCAGTCACCAACAATATAAAATAAATAGCCTTGTCATGTTTATTGATCAATACACAATTTCCTGCTTTTCTGTTTTCGGCCACACTACAATGTTAAAACATAATTGCAGAGGAGCTTCAACAGACTTGCCGGATTGTTCATAAAATGTCTCATATGAGCATTAGTTCATTGTTCATGTAGTTCATATCACAAATAAAAGGCTCCGTGTGCGCTAACACACACACGTGTGTCACAAACGGGTAACGTTGCTCATGCATGTGTTGCCAGACACACAAGTTCACAGGTGGGGGTCTGCGAGACACTCTTCGTATCGTGGAGAGCACAGAAGGGTCGCAGCTTGGGCTACTTGCGGTTAGCTTGTAATGGACTCTTCACACATTGATAGTAGTTTAAAGGAGGAAGTGCTTCCTTCTCAGCAATCTGCAAAAGTCTGTGAGGACCTGTTCCGGGGTCACTTGAATTTCTCCATGGATGCTGAGCAGTGCCAGTCCGGTCAATCTGTCTTATGAGAACAAAGTCCCTCACCGTACGCTACTAGACGTAATCTGTCTTGGCTCGTACAGTTCCGGAGGTAGTTTTTCAGCCTTCTCAGCGTCGAGAAAGTCTGTTCCGGGGTGTTAGATATGGAGCTGTTTCCTGCGATTACTTCGAGTTCCCCCCCGGACCACATCGAATCGCAGCACATTCCAAAGGAGCGCCCGAGCAAACAAGTTCACGTGCAAACAAGTTAGTAAGCCGCCGGTAGCTATTCTCTGCTTGACTCTTCCAGAAAGCGAGGGGATAGCACGGCATTGTTGGAAGTGAAGTGGGTGCCACACCAGGACGGCGGTGGTGCGCCGTGACGGCCGGACGGCTGTGACGTACCGAGAAGGCCTGACAGCGTCGCACCGGTAGCCTTTGAAGAAGGCATTTGCTACCACAGCGGAGCCGTACCGCCGGGACTAGAGGAGCCCTCGGACAATGGAGCCCAATCGTCCCTCTTCATCGGCTTTGAAGAAGACAATTGCTACCGCTGAGGGGCCGTAGCACCTGGAGCAGGTGAGCCCTCGAACAATGGAGCATGAGCGCCCCTCCTTCTCCTCCTTGGAAGAAGCGCATTGCCAGTCTGCGAGGCAAGATCGCAGGGGGATCAAGTGATCAAGAGAGGAGGACCAAGCGCCGACTCTCTTCGCCGGGTATGACACATCGCACGGGCGCCTACCATTGGCTGAAAATGGCGTCATCTGAGCGGACCCTCCCATTGGCCAAACATGACGCGACTTCGAGTCCTCGAAGGGTTTAAAAGAAGCATTCCAGAGAGACCAGAGCATTCCCTGATTCCCTGATTGACCTCTCTCGAACTTCTTGCCGCGGGCCGCAGCGTCCGAGTTGCTGCCGGCCCGTAATGACTGTACGACTGTTACTTGAGTCTCACCTCTCTGTATATAGTGTAAAATAAACCCTCCCAAGTTTTGTTTTCATCCCGGAGTCCGTCCTCCAACCCCAACAGGGGTCGACGCCGACAGGGGTAATGGCTCAAGGATAGAAAGCAGGCTGTGGATGTTAGGAAAAAAGTTGTAGCAACACATCCCTAAGGCCTGCAAAGCGCAAACTGGGGGATGCTTTTCGATTTGACAGCATTTGCTCATCCACTGTGTTACATCTGCTTCGATGGCATCAGCCGAAGGAATGTCGCCAAGGTAAAGCTTCACTGCGTCATCAATAGCAGAAAGGCAAGCTGATGCACTTAATTTCGGCAGCAGCATGTTACTCCCAACCACAACCTTCACATGAGTATCGAACTGATCTCTTCATTGATTTTCGAAGTCCGCCAGCAAAGGCAAATCCACATTTCTCTGGTAGTGTTCTTCGGGAGCAGCAGAATGTGCGTTGGTTATTTGCACCTGCCTGCCGACGATGCGTGGTAGGGCCATTTAACATTTGTGATTTACAGCAAAGAGAGCGACTTCTGAAAAATCTTACTGACTTGTGTTTCCGCACTCGCCATTTTTCTGGGAAGGACGTCTATAACATTTTATACGTGATCGCACGCTTGAGACAAGTCGCAGTCAACTTTTTGCAGAAACTTGCAAAGTGGCCGTGCTAAAGAAAACACGTCACTACAGATGTAAAGCGAAACAACGAACTCGGGCTTCGTGATGGCATTGAGCAGCTGAAAAGCCTTTGATGAAGTATCAGATCACACGTCCTCTTCTTCCAAATATTCTAGAAATTGGACGATGGGCGGGTACAGCTCAAGAAAACGCTGAAGTACATCATGACTCTACACCCACCTTCTCTGGCGAAAGAAGAGAACTGATTTTCTTTCTTGTGTTCAAGTTTTCTACTTTGTCTTGCAGCTGGTTGGTCCAAGTCGTTCGTGCCCTCTGCCAGCCTTTGTGCGTCATAGCTGATACGCGCCGCAATTTCGCCTGGTAAGGACGGCGCGGATTATTTAGGTTACTGGAGGTTTGCTAGAGGCCGGGATGTTGGCGTTCGATCGTAAACGTGTTTTTACAACCATTCGCAGCAAAATCTTGCGAGCGACAACGCGGGCGGGTGGGAGAGGGGGCGCTGAGGTGGTCCTGTAAAAGGGAAAGCTTGTGGAAAGGTAGGAGAGGGTAGTAATATCAGGAAAGTTACAGCGTATGAAAAATTTTGGCTACTTGTGGTCGCTGTGAAGATGTATGTATAAATTGTAGTATCCAAAACGTTATAGCAGGAAAAAAATTCGTTGGGGGGGGGGGTGAGTCAGCATTCTCTTAACACCCTCTTTACCCCCCCCCCCCCTATAGTTGCGGCCCTGAACAGGCCAACCAGCTCGCCTGTGAAGTGAAGCTTACGCCAGGCTGCCGACATCCCCCAATCAACTCCGAACACTTCACACTACACACCGTACAGCCTAGAACCCTATCGTCTCCTCCAGTTCTTAGAGGCCGGCAAAAAAAAGGTCCATATTTGGAATTTTTGTCAAGAAAATGGCCTCACGCAAAAACAAGAAGTTTTGCAGTGCCCCGAAGTTGTACTTCGCGCAAAAAATTTTTAGGCGGCTATATTCCGCAGTAATGCGCACAGACGGCGATAAATATGCAAAAAGCTTATTTTTATCTATGTTTATCCGGCGATCGAACACAAAAGCGGTCCTTGTAAAAATATATACTAAATAGAGCATTTCATGGAACATTGTATTATTTCCAAATTGAGATAGTCTTATACGATTACCATTTGTTTACTTTCGAAATGTACATATGTTTCGTCTTCGCCAGAAAGCCTCTTGGAAGCAAATGTGAAATGTATTCCAAGTGATTTTATTTCTTCACCGCTACACACGCGCAGCGTCAGCTAAGCAGATGGCAGTTTCTGCCGTCGACTGCTTGGCAGTGAAGCGCATCGGCTGATGCCGTTAAGTATGTGAAAGCTAAGTGTTAAGTACTTAAGTGTACCAGCAGGCCCGAATCAGCTACTACGAAAAAAAGTTTACAAACATACTCAATGATCAGACAGCCATTTGGAACACTGTGTACGAATACCATCTCTGAGCTTCAAATAGAGGGCAGATTTTGTTCAGGTACTTTACTTACCAATATGTTCAATGATTATTTTTTGTGTTCAACAGGGTCCGATATTTCAAGTGGTGTTGACAAGTCTTACAAATCGTATATTACAGCACGTGTCTCGTAATCTGTTTTTCTAACTCCCACGAATGAATCGGAAGTAGCCTCGCTGATACAGAATTTAAGTAACAAATGTGCTGTGGGTTTTGACATTATAAAGGGAAAACCTTTATAAGCAGTTTCAAAGCACACTAGCGCACCATTTGCACATATTTGCAACCTTATTTTGAGCACTGGAACGTTCACAGAGAAATTGAATATAGCTAGAGTATCCGTTATTCGCAAGGGTGGGGATGAAAATGACATGAATAACTATAGGCCAATTTCGGTTTGGCCCATTTTTTTCAAGAATGACAGAACGTGTCATATATGTGCGAATTGCAAACTTCTAGATGTAGCTCAAAAAAATTATAACAGAACATCAATATGGATATCAGTAGAACAAGTGTATTGAAAAGGCCGTATTATTTATTAAATATAAAATTATTGAACATTTTGAGCAAGAACATCACACAATTGGAATATTTCTTGGTTTTAAGAAAGATTTTGATTCGATCGAACATGAAATTCTTTTTCAAAAGCATAATGAACATGGAATAAGAGATACGCCCCTTAATTTAATAAGAAGTTACCTTACAAATGGATTTCACTATACGGATATGCAGCACTCGAACTCACAAATGGCCAAGATAAATTACGGTGTCCCACAGGGGTCTATACTTGGGCCACTTGTATTCTTATGTTATATAAATGACATCGTAAACGTATATCTAACCCCAGATATTGTATCATGTGCAGACGACACTAACGTCTCTTTTTTCGGGTCAATATATGTTTAGTGTAGAACAAGAAGCGAACCTTTGGCTTAGCAATATGTCATTATGGCTCAGAACAAATAAGTTGGAATTAAACAGTAAGAAAGCAAAGTACATTATTTTTCAACCACGAAACCTTTGTATTCTCTGCAATACGCAGCTCACATTCCGAGGAGCTTTGATTGAGCACGTTCAGACTCAAAAGTTTTTAGGCCTTACCTTTCACGAAGCATTGAGTTGGTCCAATGACATAGATCATCTTCGCACCCACATATAGCGATCCATTGGCATAATTGGCAAAATCAGATGCTTACTGCCCCTTTGGGTAACAAAGCAGCTTTACTACACTTCAGTTTAGCCGCGCATACATTACTGCCTATTTATCTGGGGCACAACAACAAAAACAAATAATGATAGTATTCACAGGCTGCAAAAAAAAATCTTGCGTATAATCGAAAATGTTCCGCGCTGAACGCCTTCTGCTCCACTTTTCCATAAGCACCGCATATTAAAATTTGAAAATATATTTTATAAAAAGCTAGCGACAGTCATTTACGATCAAATTAAATCGAACACAGATATATTCAAGGACACTCACTCCCGGAAGGCACAGTATAATCTTAGGAAAACCACCTATTACAGTAAAAGGATTCGGATGAACTACGGCAAGCAAAAACTAACACACCTTATTCCTTGGTTTTTAAACTCTAATAGGATGACCATGAGCATAGTGAATGAAAGCCGATCAGAAAGAATTAAAAAAAAAAGATGCACGCTTATCTACTCACGCTTCAAACATGACATTTTTTTTCTCTCTTCTGTGTAAGACTTGTTTATCTTGTATACTTATTTCAGAAATGTATTGTGCGCTAAAATTCAGCAGTGAAAAATTATTTTCGATAAGCTCTTGATATCAAGTATGTTCTAGTACACTTGTTAAAACCACGGCTTAGCTTTTTTTTTCCCACTGCATTGATGTGTTAGATCACTTGGCTGAGTGTTCTGCAATATTTTTGTTTTGTTTTTTTTCACTGCATTTATGTATTCCATAGAGTGACACGCTGAGTGTTGTGCAACATCGTGGTCTGGGCGGGAATTAGCGCATTGTGAGGCATTCAGTTGCCTTTTCGCCACACCTTCCCGCTGTGCCACTGGATAAGATATGTATGCTTGAATTGATGAACAAATAAACAGTTCACTTCACTTAACAAGTTAAGAAAACAGTTTGTGAAAGGTGCAATAACTAATAGAGATATAGATCACATTAACGTAACGAATTTGATGAGTCAGCACAATCTTGTTTGAACGTTCCTTCGGAATGACGTTAGGCTCTCGTGGCGTCGCTTTTCGCCGTGCTTAATTACGCTTAATTCCTAAGACGGTCAGCTAAAAAGAAAGAAGTAAGGAAGGAAAAGAGATACCTTTTGTTTTTCTGTCATTGTATCTGAGAAGAGAGGAAATCAAGTGCTGTTGTGGTATTCATTCGTTTTGAGAAGGACACGCAGATTGACGACCTTGCGCGCATGCCTTATTTTGAGTAATTAGGCTGCTGTTTTCGTCCTCCAGACTCAAATTCGTTGTTTGTTATCGACCTGCGAAACAGCATAACTCAAGCTTGTCCAGCTAAACGCATTTATATCTTCGGTGACCCTCTGTAAGCTGGCTGCACTGACTTCATTGGATGCCAACATGTCACAGATGATCAGCCAGCCCACTCGCGGTTCTAGTATACTGGATTTAGTATTGACAACGGTCCCTAATACTGTGGAAAATATAACATACTTAGATGGTTTTAGTGACTATAAATTAATGCAAGTAAACCTTAAAGTCTCGTACAGTTCTGCTGGTGCCATAACAAAAATAATTCGGGATTATAACAGAGGAAATTACAATGTTATTAATTCTGAACTTGAAACTTTTCTTGGCAGTGTATTACTTCCTTCTTTCCTTAATTAACCGATCAATTCATGATAGCTGGGCTTCGTTCACAAATTAGTAACACTGGTAAGCGAACAAGTTCCGTTGGGAAAAATAACAAATTTTCAGAAAACGAAACTATCATGTTTAGAATGCTGTAATTCAACAATGAAAAATGTTAACGCAATTATGTGAACTGCATCTAATAGTACATCTAAAGCGGAAAAATTGATATGTTACACATGAATCTAAAAAAATAGTAATATTAAAATACAGCTTTTATAGAACCCTTGTACACAGCGTAACGAATAACCGTAAGATATAAATTGACACATCAAATTTGTCCGCTTTGAGTGATCTAATGGATGCCGTTTACAGACCAGCGATATCTGTTCTCAATGCTGAACAATTAATTGTTAACTTCGTGCATCAACTTTTTTTTCAGTTTCGAATTTTTGAACATTCTTTTAATAATATTGAAGCTTTAAATCGAAATTCAGCTTCCAGCAGTCACTAGAATTTTAACTTTCTCTCTCAAATGCAACAAATTTCAATAAAACTGGTCCAGATGTTATTTCAGAAAACCGTTTCTGCGTTTTTTCATAGAAAAGGCGCCGGCCTAACCCTTCTCAACGAGCCGGCCTCACACACCAGAGTGGGTGCGGGCTCCCATAGGAACATCACACCAGACCTAACCCTATGCAGGAGAGCCGTGAGAATCACCTGGGAGAACACCTTCGAGGACCTGGGGAGCGATCACAGGATACTCAGTATAGCCCTAGGAAAGGCCCTCGTCACGAAGGGAATAAAACATAAGTTCCGGCTAGTAGACTGGGACTAATTCCGCAAAATCAGAGACGAGAAAGAACAGGTACCTATAAGAAACAGAAGAATGGAACGGAGAGCTGCTACGGGACGTAGAAAAGGCCACGACCGAGATGGAGTGGGACGACTGGGAGGCTCGACGCGAACATGAAGACGACGACAACGGTGGTGGTCACTCTCCGCGGAGCAGGCTCGCGCACCTCGTACAAGCAAAAGAATCCACCTAGAAACGGCTGCAAGGGCAACAACACAATAGAAATCTAAGGCGCAAAATCGCGGAACTAAGCAAGACCATCGAAGCACACTGCGCCCAGTTATGCAATCAGGATTGGGACGAGGTATGCGACGCCATGGACGGCAACATCAACACGGGCAAGACGTGGAAGATCCTCAAGCACCTGCTCGACCCGTCGGGAACGAAGACAGCGGCGAAAGCGGAAATGGCCAAGTTCAGACTCAAGTACAAAGAAAACATCCGTGAAATGGATGATGAAATCGTCAAGCTGTACCTTGAGAGACCTCCAGCCGTTGAACACCGGAACTACTCGGGCTCTCCCAACGAAGACCTCGACAGAGATTTCTCCCAGCAAGAAATCAAGGCGGTCCTGCAGACCATCAAGACCAAGTTGGCTCCGGGCCCCGACAAAGTGACCAACAAGATGCTCCGGAACCTGGACGACCAGGCAACGAGCCGCTTGACAGACTACATGAACGAGTGCTGGCGAAACGGCGGGATACCCTACGAATGGAAGAGGTCCGACGTGATCCTCATCCCCAAGCCGGGTAAATCCTTAGAAATACAGTACATGCGGCCGATCTCTCTCATTTCCTGCGTTGGTAAAGTGATGGAGCACGCTTGCCTGAATAGAGTTAACGGCTACCTGGAGTCAAACGATCTGTACCGCAGCAACACGATTGGCTTCAGAAGAGGGCTCTCTACCCAAAGACGCCATGATAAAACTGAAGGAGCAAGTCATAGACACCACGGGGCGGGGCTTGAGGGCAATACTTGGACTTGATCTAAAGAAGGCCTTCGACAGGGTCAAGCACACGGCCAGCCTCGACAGAATCGCGCAACTCGGCCTGGGCGAACGAACGTATAATTTTATCCGAAATTTCCTTACAGGAAGAACAGCCAGAATCAGACTGGACGAGGAGGAGAGTATCCAGGTGGACATGGGCAGCGCTGGCACGCCGCAAGGGTCCGTCGTGTCACCGATGCTCTTCAACCTCGTCATGATCAGACTATCGGAAAAACTGGACCGAATAGAAGGCATTAATCACACCGTTTATGCAGATGACATTACGATTTGGACCACGAAAGACGCAAGCGAGGGCGATATGGAGAACAGACTTCAAGGGGCTGTGGAGGCAATCGAAAATCATCTGGAGGGCACCGGACTAGAATGCTCGCCGGAGAAATCGGAACTGCTGCTCTACCGCCCCAGGAGGTTCGGCAAACCGTCCATAGACGTAGTGGAACTACACAAAAGGGGAATCAGATTAACCACGAGGAAAGGCACAGAGATACCCATGGTCCAAAAGATTAGAGTCCTGGGTCTCTGGATCGAAGCCAGGGGAACAAACACGGAAACTATAACACGCCTGGAAAAGAAAGTCACGGCGACCATTCGGCTAATGCAGAGAGTCTCCAACAACAGGAGGGGCATTAAAGAAAGAACCGTCGTACGGCTCGTTCAGGCCTTTGCGATAAGCCACGTCGCGTACGTGGCGGCGTTCGTCCACTGGAACAAGGCTGGGAAAGACAAGATCGACGCGCTCATTAGAAAAGCGTACAGAACAGCACTGGGTCTCCCCCAATACACAAGAAATGAAAAGGTACTACAACTCGGGGTACATAACACGCTGGAGGAAATCGCGGAAGCACAGAGGATTGCGCAGCTCGAAAGACTCTCCGGAACCAAGGCGGGCAGAGAAATCATGGAAAAGATCGGCATAAACTACCACGGAATGAACGGCCCCAAGATGCAGATTCACCCAGACGTCCGAGCCGCAGTTAACACGGAAAATATCCCGAAGAACATGCACCCCATGCACAATGTCGAGAGAAGAAAATGCCGCACGAAAACGATTCTCAAGAACCACGGCGCGCGGGAGGGGGTGCTCTTCGTAGACGCCGCGCGGTACCTACGAAACCGGGACGACAACGGTGGTGTCGGCGCTGACAAAGGTAACCCCCTCTTCGCAATGGCGGTCGTATGCACGAAAGGAAAGACCGTGTCTGCGGGCTCCGTAAGGACCAGATCGTCGGAGGCAGTGGAAGAAACGGCAATCGCATTGGCTCTAATCAACGGTCGGCAACAATACAGAACAATAATCAGCGACTCCAAGATGGCTATTAGGAATTTCATAAAGGGCCGGGTCTCTACTGAGGCGGCCAAAATCCTGAACCGCAGAGCAGAAGACTTTAGGAACGGCACAATTACACCCAAATGCCTCAAATGGATCCCGGCACATATGGGAGAAGTTACCATGAATGCCCCTCCCAACCTCAACGAGAAGGCCCACCGAGTCGCGCGAAAACTAACCCACCGCGGCACGGACAGTGACGGCCTAACACCCCGCAACCCCTGGGGAAGAGGGAAGGACTGCGGCGGAGGCGATGGAAAAGACGGAGGAGGCGAGGACGACGAAGAAGCGATAAAAGACGACAGGGACAGACTGGTCACGTACCACGACATACTGACACACTACACGAAACAAAGAGAAGCATACCCACAACCCCACAAACAACTCGACAGGTCTCAAGAAACAGATTGGAGAAGATTGCAAACCAGAACGTTCCGAAGCCCAGTACACTTAAACAGAATAAATTCAACACAATATCCAGACGCGAGCTGCAAGCTCTGCAAACACGAACACGCAGACATGGCACACATTTTATGGAAGTGCACACAGATCAGATCAGTATATGTAGGGGACAAGATAGAACCGGACATTCTCTAGGAGCGATGGCTAAGCGCTCTGACTAGCTCAGAACTACACGACCAATTATGGGCTATCCAGCGGGCCCGGGCAGTGGCGGAAATGCTATGTCTCACCGCACATAATGCCCGGGTGGCCTGAGCCCGGGCTGGCAACCTCGCAGGTCCTTTTCCTTTTAAAGTTTTTTTCCGTCCGTCCGTAGGTTTCTGCGTCTTACATGTATTTGAATAGGCCGCGTTGGAGTTGAGCCCGAGCTGGAGCACGCAGGCGAGAGCATGCGCGGACAAGGAACGCTCAGGAAAAAGAAAAAAAAATCACCATAGCTGCCAAAATGCATGCTTTCGCATTCCCACACGAAAGCAGTCTTAAGTGTCTCCACCGAATTTTTGTTTTCTTTTTTCATGGTATTTGTTTCAGGCACGCATGACCCCTGCGAGAAGCAAACAGATAAACCAGTTGCACGGCCGAGGTCGACCCAAATAGGTCGCGAAGCATCGGGCGAAAAACAGTTCATAACCAATTCTCACCGACATCAGCAAAGGCTGTTTTGGGAACAATGATTGAAAGGCGACTATGTGAGGAGGGAACAAACATTGAGAAAGAAAAAGCATTTTTCAATCCATGCGAGATACAGTTTGATTCATTCAGTGAAAGGAAAATTCCCAATAAATTTTATATACTCGTGGCGAGAAAAAACAATACTCTTTTACTTTGTCATTAACAATAGATACGTATTTTTCAGCATCCGATATAAAAGTGTGCATTCGCACCGCTATCAACAGCACCATACAATGCAGAGGTTCTATTCTCGACACGCATGGCGGCTGCACGGCCGCCATTATCCGCCATGTTGCCTCTCTGATTGGCTGTGGAGAGCTCACGTGTCTTGACATTTGTGCTGGGAAACGGAAGTTTTGCAAAATGCAATTTCGCGTTTTCATCAAGATGACGAAACTTAACGTGGAGCTGCAAATTTTATCGACTAATACATTTTTCTGGTTCTTGGCAGCTATATTGCGACGTTAGCGCTTCAAAAAGAAAGTGAGTGGTATTGTGCAGAAGCCAGTGCAATGCATCCGCAATTTTTCATCTCCATCTGCAAATGGTGATGATCGAAGATAGGCGCCATGTCGGCTTGCTGATTGGCTGAAGGAATATGCCGTTGGGAGCGTCACAGGAAGGGCCGTTTCGTAAACGTCAATTTGACGTTGCGTGACGTTGCGCTGGGCCGCCATTGCAGAGATTTTCCGCAATAATTTGTGGTGTAACGAGCCGCGCGAATTATGCTAATGAGCAGCGATATGCAATGGCGGCGGAGAGGATTGCGTATCGCCACATTTTCCCCGTCGTATGGCGCCATGACAATATTTTGTTCATAAGGCGCGTGCTCATAGAATTTGCATCGCCCTCGGGTGGTGTTGGCATTTGTGTTTTGGGATAATTTTTTAAAAGGACGCGTTTATTGAAATACTAATATTTATTGAACATACCAAACTTTCTGCAACGTTGTCCACTTTTCACTGCTGCGTGTGTATTGAAATCAACAATAATGCCTTTTAGCACAATCGGAAGTTGTGAAACGGTGTGTCTTTTCTAATTTTAATTTAATCGTTTAGCTTTTTAAATTTTATTTTATTAAGAAGGAATGTACGTAAGGCGGTGCCTTGAAGTCTCCTCACGCGGTGCGAGTAACCAGCGAACTGAACAAGACGTGGCAGCGCCGGCGCTTGCGTCGGCTTTTATTGCGTCGTGCAAGCGGATACCTCTGTGCCAAAACTGCAATACTAAATCTTGCTAGAGGCAGGATCCACTTTTCGCTTTTCAGAATCCATTCCATTTTACAATCCCTTTCTGCAGAACTACCCCGCCAGGTGGAGCTGATCTGGGTGCTTGCGCACTCGGGAAACCGTGGTAATGATGCCGCTAATATTCAAGCCCGAGGACTAGTAAACCGGGTGGCGGCGGAATCGGACGACTCGAGAGAGCGCATGCATACCTTCAGCGAGCTGACGCAGGCCTATAGGGCCGAACGCCAGCTCTGCCCCCCACCCCACCAATTCCTTACCCACCACATATTGCGCCGCCGCCTGCAGGCACGAACACTCCCCACCACGCTATCCCGCATCCACCCGGGTGCCTTCACCTCAACTTGCTGCTTGTGCTCCCACCCCACCGCTACCATCACACATATCTTTATGGAGTGCCCGGCTGATCTTTCCCCACCGGGCTTGGAGCTCTCCGCATAGGAGGAACGGAAGGCCACACTCCGCGCGACGCACCCGAACCGGCAGAAAACCGCCACCACGCGGGCTGCAGACGTGCTGCAGCGACATGGACTAGCGGACCTTTAAGCTTTAAGCGCAGTGGGGCCGTGCCTGGCCCGGACTTGAAGCCCACACCAGTGGACGTTAAGGTTTCGTCTCTCTCTCTCTGGCGCACACAGCGCTATCGGTGATATTCGGCTGTTTCTCAGCCAACCGAGTGGGGCCGAGTCGCTTGCGTTTCGCGAGATAGCGATAATGTGGCCTAGAACGTGCGCTCATCACCACTGATAAATCGCGAATGTTGTCTCAAGGTAGAAAACAAGCGCGTTGTCACCAACATACGATGACTCATTCCGTTTTCCGGGGACACGCATCCTATAGCTAATGAAACAGACGACTACTTGTACGCAGCAGACGACGGAAGCAAGAAGCGTTTTCGACGGAATAATCGTGCGCTTTGAGCTATAGCTGCTTTATTTTTACTGAGGAGGATAATTGTTTTGCTTTATCAGGCTTCATTTCAGTTTCTTAGGCAAAATGTAAAGTTTGCGTCGTGTTACGAAAACAAAACGGGGCCACCAGCGCCATTTTGTACGCGTCGCGCCTACGTTATGGTGTACTGGGGCCGAATCTTATAACGGTTCGGTTGGGGAACCGTTCCTTTGGCCTCACCTGATTGGCCAAAATTTTGATTACGTCACAGGTCGTCACAGGCAGCGGGGCGATATCGCAATTTTCGAATACGTCACGCATCTGTCAATCATCTTCAAAGCGAACCGGTCGTAGGAACCGGCGAAGGGGTAGTCCGCTTTGGTTTCCGTTGCTGTGGCTGGGCTGTTGGCTTGTGACCCTGGCCGCGCGCGCCGGTCGCGCGTCCCCGGAGATACGCGGGCGTCGCGCGTGCGTGCGTTGGTTGCTTCGGAGGCTATTACTTGCCTTCGTCGTCTGCTTGGCGTTGCTCTTTCGGTGTCGACCACTGCTGGAAATGCGATACGCTTTCGAAGAAGTGACGGATAATGAGTTGCACCGCCCTTGCTGGCTTTCTAAGTAGACGTTTTGCAGGCTACGCTATCAAATGGAGGAGGCTCGGGTGCAAGCGTACGAGTGGCCATTCCACTCAGAGGAAGGAATATTGCGCGCTAGGGTTCATTGCCACCGGCCTGCAGCTCCCAGAGCTCAGTCGGACGCGAAGCATTCGTCGGAATTGCCTAGATCTCTGCTGCCGACATTGTCCACAAAGCTGCTCTCGCAATTACTGTGTTGGCCCGTTGAAGGGCTGGGTCAGCTTTCCCGTGACCTCAGCTTCAAAGTCAATGCCAAAGAGATATTTGCACGGTGAGATCGAATTCCCAGTGCTATCGCCAGTGTGAATAGCGAGCAGATCGCCGTTCAGCAGTCAGAAGGGTTCAACCTAGGCTGGTTCAGCGCTTCCTTCGTTCGGCTGATAAAACTATACAGTCAGGACGGGAAGGTATTGTAGAGCTCTCTTATTTGGCTGCCCTTTTTTCTCTATTTCGGGAGTGCCATACTTTGTTTCTCAATTTCACGGCATAGCGCGCACCGTCAGCACCACACTCTTCGATTTGACTTCGCGCAGGAAATGCAGGGCCCGTATACCGTAATGTTCGATTTAAGTTCCATTGCTTCTATCACGCGACGCGCCGTGGGGCAGATCGCAGGGATAGCGGCAGCGCGGCGGCGAGCGAGTCATGTCCGAGCCGATGACGAAGGGCGAAAAAAGAAGGAAAACTGATATAGTCGGCTAGTAAAGGTGTCCCTAAGAACCAGTTCACGGTTTTGTCGCGCTATCTATTTGAGAAGTGCTGGTAGTGCGTTCCTGTTGCATGCATCGTGCGAGCGGGCCTGGTAGCAGACCACATAGCGCTGCGCTCTGCCCACTCCGTGGCCAACTCATTTACGCTCACGATACCGCCTGTGGGCTGAGAATGAAAAAGAATGACATTAATAAATTACTTCTGCATTGCGTAAACGCCCGGCACCACAAGTTTATACGTCAAAACTTGGCGTATAATATTTAATTTATATTTTACATTTGTTTAGCAAGCAGAAACATTCTGCAATTCCTCGATTAGCTCGTCATATAGTGACGTACACTTCAGAGGTGGCACCCTCTCATCTATTGATCGCGTCCTCCCCTTCTTGCACCGCCGGCTTGGGTGTGACACATCAAGTAACGTAAGTGGCGAAGCGAACGGTTCGTATTCCGAACGGTTATAAAATTCGGCCCCTGGAATAGGGTAATGTATCCTCCGGCGGCGAAAACATGCCTCTTTTTGCTATGACGGCCGGGAGTGCTGGCCGCACGCTGGTCTACTGCAGCACCATCTGTCGCTGCAGCTTGGAGTCATTGCTGGCAAGAGGAAAAATGATGGTGCAACACAGGGCCTCCGGGATTGGCAGTTATGAGTGTCGCGGAGGTCATGCATGCACGTACAGAGCTCGCTGATTGCTTGCTGTGGTTTTTCCTGCCGCGTTCGCATACTTTTTATGCGCACTGGGAGCACTTGATTTGTAAATATATTTGTGTGTGCGTACGCGTTTGTTTGTTTGTTTGTTTTCTTCAGTGAAACCTAGCGACCGCCTTTCTGGCTGGTGCAACATGAAAGGAATCCAATGCAACCCACCAGGCACAGCGCAGGTGCTCCTTCTGGGCTTCTTATCGTCCTGTGTTTCGAAATACTAAAGATATATGCGTGCCTACCCAACGGAACGAGTAAATTAATGTTTGTCTTCTGCAACCGAAACGTTGAGCAGACGATCAGGAACACTGCATGATCTGTGGTTGGAAACGTGCAAGCTTAGACGCCATTATTGATGTATCCAAACAGTTTGTAGTGTTCATGTTTTTGAAATATATTTCAATTGTTTTGAGAGCGTTTTAATTTATGAATGCAGAAAGTTTTGCACAACATATTTAGATTTCGCGGGCTACGCACGCTGGTCGATCGCAGCGCCCTAATGGTGGCGTCATCGCAAAAGAGTCTCCGGTTCTCCCATTGTTTTTTGCTGTACGGACGACACACTGCCCCAGTCCACTACACCATACGTACGTCACGCCTCTAAAAAAATGGCGGAATGTTCGTAATAGACGAGTCGTTCATATGAGGCATGGAGGAAGGAAACACTGACTCCGCGTTTAGATTCATTGACTGCGACGTGAGGCGCCTTCTTCCCACGGTAAGTGAAGCTTCACGGAACCAAAGTTTTGCGATAGCCGGCGTACGCTGCAGAACAGTACGCGCGTAGAACCGGCCTACGTGCGACTATGGAACAACCGTTTGATGTGTTCGCGGGCGTACGTTCTGTGGAGGTGAAGCTTCACGGAACCGATTGCGATAGCCGGCGTACGGTGCAGAACAGTACGCGCGTAGAACCGGCCTACGTGCGACCATGGAACAACCGTTTGATGTGTTCGCGGGCGTACGTTCTGTGGAGGTGAAGCTTCACGGAACCGAAGTTTTGCGATAGCCGGCGTACGGTGCAGAACAGTACGCGCGTAGAACCGGCCTACGTGCGACCATGGAGCAACCGTTTGATGTGTTCGCGGGCGTACGTTCTGTGGAGGTGAAGCTTCACGGAACCGAAGTTTTGCGATAGCCGGCGTACGGTGCAGAACAGTACGCGCGTAGAACCGGCCTACGTGCGACTATGGAACAACCGTTTGATGTGTTCGCGGGCGTACGTTCTGTGGAGGTGAAGCTTCACGGAACCGATTGCGATAGCCGGCGTACGGTGCAGAACAGTACGCGCGTAGAACCGGCCTACGTGCGACCATGGAACAACCGTTTGATGTGTTCGCGGGCGTACGTTCTGTGGAGGTGAAGCTTCACGGAACCGAAGTTTTGCGATAGCCGGCGTACGGTGCAGAACAGTACGCGCGTAGAACCGGCCTACGTGCGACCATGGAGCAACCGTTTGATGTGTTCGCGGGCGTACGTTCTGTGGAGGTGAAGCTTCACGGAACCGAAGTTTTGCGATAGCCGGCGTACGGTGCAGAACAGTACGCGCGTAGAACCGGCCTACGTGCGACCATGGAACAACCGTTTGATGTGTTCGCGGGCGTACGTTCTGTGGAGGTGAAGCTTCACGGAACCAAAGTTTTGCGATAGCCGGCGTACGGTGCAGAAGAGTACGCGCGTAGAACCGGCCTACGTGCGACTATGGAACAACCGTTTGATGTGTTCGCGGGCGTACGTTCTGTGGAGGTGAAGCTTCACGGAACCGATTGCGATAGCCGGCGTACGGTGCAGAACAGTACGCGCGTAGAACCGGCCTACGTGCGACCATGGAGCAACCGTTTGATGTGTTCGCGGGCGTACGTTCTGTGGAGGTGAAGCTTCACGGAACCGAAGTTTTGCGATAGCCGGCGTACGGTGCAGAACAGTACGCGCGTAGAACCGGCCTACGTGCGACCATGGAACAACCGTTTGATGTGTTCGCGGGCGTACGTTCTGTGGAGGTGAAGCTTCACGGAACCAAAGTTTTGCGATAGCCGGCGTACGGTGCAGAAGAGTACGCGCGTAGAACCGGCCTACGTGCGACTATGGAACAACCGTTTGATGTGTTCGCGGGCGTACGTTCTGTGGAGGTGAAGCTTCACGGAACCGATTGCGATAGCCGGCGTACGGTGCAGAACAGTACGCGCGTAGAACCGGCCTACGTGCGACCATGGAACAACCGTTTGATGTGTTCGCGGGCGTACGTTCTGTGGAGGTGAAGCTTCACGGAACCGAAGTTTTGCGATAGCCGGCGTACGGTGCAGAACAGTACGCGCGTAGAACCGGCCTACGTGCGACCATGGAGCAACCGTTTGATGTGTTCGCGGGCGTACGTTCTGTGGAGGTGAAGCTTCACGGAACCGAAGTTTTGCGATAGCCGGCGTACGGTGCAGAACAGTACGCGCGTAGAACCGGCCTACGTGCGACCATGGAACAACCGTTTGATGTGTTCGCGGGCGTACGTTCTGTGGAGGTGAAGCTTCACGGAACCAAAGTTTTGCGATAGCCGGCGTACGGTGCAGAAGAGTACGCGCGTAGAACCGGCCTACGTGCGACCAAGGAACAACCGTGTGATGTGTTCGCGAGCGTACGTTCTGTGGAGACTTGCTCATTCTTGCAGCGCATCCGCTAACCTTCACTTCCCTGCGCTTCTCGCGCGCACACATAAGATACGCCTGCGGTAGGGAGGATTCGTTCCTTAATTAGTCAAAGCAGCCGCTTCTTTCCCATCTTCCAGGATGAAGGGTCGGCTGGCCGGCGCATGGTGCCGAGGGCAGCAAAATGCACATATTCTGCGTAACGCTCTATCAGCACGTGTATTGAGGTACACCTGTGCAGGTGTGCCCCATGAAGCTCGAACGCGCTCTTTCTGTCGCGAGTACTGCGAGGAGCAAGCAACAGTTAAGCAGCATCTGTTTTAATATTCACAAAAGTGAGTTGTTACTGAACACGAGCTATGCATTCATAACGTACGCTCTACGTCCCGCAAATGCACCACGCGCTGTCAAAAGCAGGAATCACTGACATGCAAGGCGTTCATTGTACAGAGTCTGGAACGCATCGGTTTCGGCCTGCGATGGCACGTTAGCATGATTCCGCCAAAGAGGGCAAAATTTACTGCGGATTCTTCCGTTGCCATTGCCGTGGCGCGGTACATTGCGTACAGCGTTGCATTCATTTCACGAACTTTAGTTCCTCCTGTCCCACCAGGCCACAGTAACATCCGGGAGAACACGGTCCAGATAACACAGCGCAAAAAACACGGAGACCAACGCAAACCTGCCCGCACGGCGCATTTGCCACGATATGAAACCTACGGAGCAGCACGTGTCAGCGCACAGAACAACAAAGCCGCCAGTGTGGCCCGAAAGCCGTGGCCTCTACAGAAAAAATAAAGAAAGAAACCGCAAAAAAAGTAAAAAAAAGGGAGAACCTACTATGTCATTTCCTCCATACTTTTCTCCTAGCGCGCGGAGGGGGTAGGGCCTCTCCTCAGTTGAGGGATCGCCAGCCGTTTGTGTGCAAGCGCGATACAAGCGGATGCGAGGGAGAAAGTCTGGGGGTTTTTGCATCTTGAGTATCTTGAATATTGAACTGAATATCTGAATTTGCCTAGGCTTTGCGGAGGAGAAATTTCTTTGCTCGCGTTGTTTGTCCCCGTGCCGGCCTTGCGGAGTGGGGTCGCGTTTACGCTCCGACGCTGGCCGCCCGCGCGGTCAGGTGGTGGGCCCGGATGCCCCATTTGGTGATCGCTGTTGCTGAAGGTACGTCGGACAGACTTTCTCCCGCCTGCGGCGCTGCTGCTGAGTCAGTCATGCCGGATTGAACCTTTCTTGCCCCTTACGGCGTTCTACCTTCAAAAAAACATCACTTATTTTTCCGGGGGAGCATTAGTGGCCGTAGTAGAGTGTATAAGCGCGACTGAACTAGGACGTAGAAAGAAACAGATACACAGACACAGCGCGCCACTTTCTACTATAGATTTTGTTTTCGCACACATCAATAGGCCCGAGAGGCATCCAGAGGCCCGGCCTGCTCTCCTGGTGCAGTATCTTAGCTATTGGCAGGCTTTTCGTATGCTGCTGTCCGCGACTTTTCAGGAGCATTTTTGAGCGGTCCCCTTTGAGTGAAATAAGCGCAGTGACCTACAGCAACCGCAGTTGAACGCCACTGACTGCAGGCAGTGGCGACAATAGTCCTCACGCCGTTAGTTTTATTGGCCTTGCGTCTCGCCCACGTTAGATAAGGTTACCTTAGGTTAGGTTACGTTAGCGTAAAAGGCGTTAGGGTGATGCGACGTGTTCTCACAGCTGTTACGCCGTGCGAATTTTTGTCTTTGCGTCTCGGCCACGTTAGGTTAGGTTAACGTTAGGTTAGCTACGTTAGGTTAGCGTAAGAGGCGTTAAGGGGGCGCAGCGTATTCTCGCAGCGGTTACGCCGTGAGGATTATTATCTTTTCATCTAGGCCACGTTTGCTTAGGTTAACGTTAGGTTAGGTTAAGTTAGCATAAAATGCGTTAGGGTAGCGTGACGTATTCCCATAGCGGTTGCAGGGGGCGTCGAGCGTCACCGGCGGCCTTTCAGCCACTTGCGTTCAAACGCGGTTGCTAAGGCTCTCTGACGTATAGATTTATATATGTGGCCTGGCCTCTACTACGGTCCGTACTGCTCCCACGGAAACATCTGTGATGGTATTTCCAAGGTACATCGCCGTAAGGTGCGAGAAAGCTATGGTCCGGCACGACTGACTTAGCACGAGCGCCGCAGTAGCTCGGCCTGCTCCTTACAGAATTGGCCGAGTGATCAAACACATAATCAAATACAGGTTGTCTCAGCTAACCTTAACGAGAGTTTAAAGATATGCCGATGCACTTTAAGACGGTGCGACCAAATGCATGTTGCTTTTGTATGTAGTGTATCATGCTATTTTTTGTATTCTAGATTAATTAGATTTTTAGTCAAGATTAATTAACCAAATTCTGAAGTGACGAAGCTAGGAAAGAAATTCCAATTAGAAAGTTGGAGAGCGGTTTGCAAAACGTCCGAATAAACAGTTTCTCTCTTTCTATCCATTAAATATTAGTGTGTTTCAGCTTACTGATGATGCCCGGGAAATACAAAACACCACGTGACATGCCCGCTTGCACGTCGTTATTGCACTGCTCCCAAACGTTCCGCGCACTAACAGCCATAGGCGCGCTGCCGCTTCAGGGCAGCGACGCGTTGGCTGTGCCATTTAGGCCAGCGATGTGCTTCCCTGGCGACAGTTCGTTATAGCGACAAGCAGCGGCTATCGCTTGCGCTTCCAAAAGCAACAAGTCCGTCATTTCGCGACAGCTGTAAGCAAATTCAACACCCCTAAATAAAGAAAAACTCACTTTTCAGAGGGCTGTAAATGGTAGGATAAGGGTATCTTAAATGGCCAGACGCTGTCTTTCACTGAATTTACGTTTATGTTTCATGCGCTTTCGCAGCAAGTGCTCGAAGATGTCACCTTCTGCAGCCATTCAACACTGGGATCTTCTGAGAAGGCTTGCTGTCGCTGCCTTGAGCACCGTCGGCGAAATGCTGTGGCCGACTTCAATTATATTTTCCTGCAAGGCTTCTGGAGTCGTCGTTGCTTTCGTGTATACGTGATCCTCAATATAGCACCACAAGAAAAAGTCAAGAGGGTTGAGGTCGGGTGACCTTGCCGGCCACAGGACAGGCCCGTTTCTCCCTATCCATTGCCCTGTTATGGTAACATCAAGCCATGCTCGTGCTTGACTGCAGGTGTGGCCTGGGGCCCCGTCGCGCTGATACCACATTGCGTCAAGCAGGGCTAGTGGCATTTTGCAGCAGAAGTCTTCAACCGGCCCTTTGAGGAACTCGATCACATACCTATTACCGGTGAGAGTCTTGTTAAAATACACTGGGCCAATGACTGTGCTGTCATATATTTCGCACCAAACGTTAAAGGACCACTGATAGTGGTGGCGGGATCTTGGGGATTTTGCTCACTCTAGTAGTGTGCGTTGTGTACTTGGCAATTTCGGGAAAAGTTCGCCGCGTCAGTCCAGAGTACCTTGGTGAGAAAGTCGGAATCCTGCTCCTCCTGAATCTAAATCCAAATTGCAAAGTCGAGTCTCTATTAGAAATCCCTTCACTCCTGGGCATTGATGCAACTGCAGACGATAGGGGTGCCGTCCAGCTGTTTTAAAAATCCTCCAGGTAGCTGAGTTGGACACACCGAGCTATGCGCCACGCTGCACGTGCTAGCGTGTGGATTAGCCGCCATGAAAGACAAAACGTTGGAGCGAACCTCATTATTTATAACTGAAGCTCTCTGACTCTTTCTTGTGAAGCTTCTGGTTTGCTTCAGTGACTCGTAGGTGTTAATAGTCTCATCCGGATCGGTCGCGTACCCGGGTGCCAGCGTCGAAATATTCTTGCAGCCTGCCGTCTCTGTCCGGTTGCAGCCCTAGGACAAGAATCATGTCTGCTTTCTCCTCGTTGGAAAAAGGCATCACCAAATTGCTCGCGCTCTAACAGCCGATGCACGATAGTCTGTTTATCGCTGTCTGGAACTACCACTTACCACTGCGTCCGTCAGTCGCTTTACGCAGCGCAAGCGATAACGTTCGCTACGAACAGCCGACGCTTGCGTCGCTGCCCTCGCTTTTTAAGCGCCACTGCACCTATAGCTGTTTGTGCGCAGAATGCTTAGGAGCAGTGCAATCACGACGTGCAAGCGGGCATGTCACGCTGTGTTTTTTTTTCTATTTCGCGGGTATCCCAAGGTAAATATACCTGGTAGCGAAGCTTCCATAGGAGCCCATACGTTCAAAACATGGCGGTCCATCGCCGGTTCATGGGGCTTAGCGCCATCTGTATGTGGTGGGAACACTTCCGGCGGAAGAAAAAATAACGTGACGCCATGTCCGTTAAAAGCAGAAGTGACGTCATTTTGTTTTCGAAGGCGCGAAATTTGTTTTGTTGTTCTTTCTTTCGAGCTATATTCGACTTGATGGCCGTTTTGAGCTTTCAGCGTGGAAAGCGATGCAGGAAAAGGCCAGCCGTACGGTTGTCGAAATCGCATTCCTGCACAGAACATATGGAACATACTTTCTTTGGAGGCCGACGAAAGCTTTAGGTGTAGAGTGCTGATCCTATTGTCGGATGCCAAGCCCGTCGGCCAGCGCAGTCGCACGAAAACAACTACACAATTATCTGGCGGTCGTAACTCACTATTTTTGACTAAACAGATTAAGAAGCAGTCAAGCTACCCGCGTCACCAAATTCAGACAAACTCCGACAAGCAAGAAAGCACAAATTGTGAGGGGGGCGTATTTCAACAGGTGATACGAGTGCGCCTTTCTGCCCATTTCAAGACGTGCATTGCACTGCGAGCGATAGTGGCGTCAACGCCCCCTGTAGTGATGGGCGCTGAAAAGAAATGCATTTATTAATAATAATAAAATTAAACGTATTTTCTTAACTCATCACGAATATATAAAATTGACTAGGAATTTTATTTTCGTTGAATGAATCTAACTGCGTCTCGTTTGAATTAAAAAACGCGTTTTTCCTTCCCAATGTTTGTTCCCTCCAAACATAGTCGCGCTTCAATCGCTGCTCCCATAACCCCCCATGCTGATGTCGGTGACAATCTGTACTGAACCGCTTTTCGCCCAAAGCTTCGCGATCTATTTGGATCGACCTTGGGTATCCGCAGCAAGCTGAAAAACACCAATACCTAATATATAGAAAGACAGAAACTGTTTATTCGAACGTTTTGCAAACCGCTCTGCAACATTTAAATAGGAATTTTTTTCATAGCTTCGTTGCTTCAGAAATTGGTTAATTAATCTTGGCTAAATATCTGAATAAACAAAATACAAAAATAGCATGACACACAACATACAAAAGGGAGCAACATCGTCGTCTTAAAGTGCATCGGCATATTTTTAAACTCTGGCTATAGTTTGCTGAAACACCCTGTATATAGTGCATCAAACAAGGCAAATAAACATTTTGCGCAATCTCAGATTCACAGATTCACAGAATCCAAAGGCCCCCCCTCAATCTCTTCGATGCATCGCGCACGACGGAAGGCGGCGCGCTTCCTCACCGCTTTTCTCCGTTGCGCACACAACACTGACCCACCATCGTCGGCTCACCCCATCGCTCCCCCTTACGCTTTCACTCGCACATATGACATGCGGCGCGCGGTGACGATGTTATCGCCCTTGGACTTCATACGGAACATGACGGCGACGACGACGACAGGAATGCACCTTGAGGGCCCATATAATTGCTATCGCAATAGTCTAGTAAGAGCATCCGGCAACTGAAGAGTGCCGTGGCCCATTTCTTTCCGCAAAAGAAGAAGTAACAAAATCGAACTTTCGCCATACGACGATTCGCTGCGCCACAACAACGTCTTTTTTTTCTTTTGTGGGGTGGGACCACCGAAATGAAAATGCGCAAAGGAAGGCATGTTGGCCACAATCGAGTGCCTACTTTGGGCACCTAATGTGGCTACCGAAGGAACATCAAAGAAAACGTGAGACGTTCAATTGGTCCACAGAGAACAGTATGCATGCTGCTTGTTTTCCTACACTGGCGAGACAAAAGGCTTTTCGAAGAGGTTGCGATAACATTGAAATGAAGGTGATGCCCTCAAGCGAACGCGTTGCAATCCGTCGAGTCCCGGCAGTGGTGGCGGCGAGCGACCATTTCTTCTTTTTCTCGTCGGCTAGCCAGAAAGCGTCCAAAACTCTGTGAGGCCAAACTCCACTCGGCAGGAGAAAAACGAACGCGCACTGATGTGCGCCACGCGGTTCTCAGGGCAACACGTGAAAAACGCATGACCTCTGGCTGGCTCTGGAAGCCCGCGGTTAGTGAGAACAAGACAATTGAAGAGGCTCAATGTGTCCTCGTGAATAAAAGTCGAAGTAGAAAAAATAAATAAGAACATAGTTACCTTTGCTGGCTTTATATAGTGTCTCGACATGGATGCTTTGGTGCAGGTGAAAAAAATGTTGATATTCTTTTCTATGACACGACGGCACAAATGAACCATCACAACGCTTCGTCTCATAGGACCTCGCTGCGTGCTTTGTCAACTTGTCTGATATTGTGTTGATATGGCTTGTCTCGTTCTATGGTTCGATGTACGACTTTAGAAAACTCAATGCACCTTTGACGTCAAATGTTTGAGAACACTAAGCCCACAAAGATCCAGAATTGAAAATCTAAAGCACGACTTTGGAATTGGCAATGCACCTTTCGCATCAAAATTTATGTGATCTTTATACCCATAAAGTTTTAGAATTGAAATCCATGCGCTCCGTTGATTCCGCAACCTCCGCGAGATGCCGCGACGAGCCCGCTCGCCACCAAAACTCCCTTGAAACTTTCTGCTCGGATGGAGCTCTTTGCGTAATGCGACTCCAGGTGCATGGGCGTTGCCATGAAATCCAGCCCAAGTTCGCCATCTTCGCACCGAAATGTCTTTTTGAGCGTGAAAAATGCATTCTAGACGAAATCCAGAATCATTTTCGGCGCCGGGGATGACAACACGAAACACGGCGCTGCATGACAACACGAAAAAATTTCGGGGGGGGGGGGGCTGAAGCCCCATAAGCCTCCCCCTGGCTACGCCCCTGCCCCCAACAGCATTGCAAAGGTTGATGAGCTGATTAGACAAGAACGGGGGATAAGTATATTTGAACTGACAGAGCGTGTGAACGTCAGTCACGGTTCGGTTCACACATTAATTCATGAATATCTCGGTTATCGGTTCTTGTGTGCGCAATGGTTGCCCAAGATTTTGAACCACTGCTAGAAGTCGCAGAAGTTCGGCGCTGCCTTGACTCATCTGATCGGGTATCACAATGAGGGTGACGACTTCTTGCCTGCAATTGTGACCGGAGCAAAATCATGGTGCCACTACTACGAGACTGAAACACGACGGCAAGGCTTATTTTGGAAGTTTTCGAATTCACCACCCCCAAAGAAAGCAAAGGCCTTCATTTCCACAGGAAAGGTGTTGACTTTTTTTATGATCGTGAGAGCCATTACTGATCAAATTTGCTAAACTTGGAGATACTATCAATCGTTTCCGATATTGTAAAACGCCAATGAAGAACAAACGATATGGGAAATTGACGAACGGGGTCATCTTACTCCATGACAATGCCCGTCCTCATGACGCTGATATGATTAACACGAAACTGAAAAAGTTCAAGTGGGAAGCACTGCAACATCCGCCATACATCCCAAACCTGTCGCCTTCCGACTTGCGCATTTTGGGGCAACTAAAAAAAAACTGCTCAAGGGAACCCAGATTTGTGTCGTACGATGACTTGAAAGGTCAGTTACACACTTTTTGAAGCAGCCAAAGGGGGGAGAGTTCCAACTCTCAGTGGCAACCCAAGGAGTTTTATGAGACGGGAATAACGCGACTCCTTAGTCAGTTGGACAAATGTCTAAATACTCATGGAGACTATTTTTAAATAAAGTACCCCGTTTGTCATATATTCGCATTTGCTCACTTTCATTAGTCTCACCCTCGCATATTTTGGATAACTCCTGCTTTTTATGCTCTCTGTTGCGACTATGACATCGGTGCGATTACTCACAATACACGTCCGGTGACAGCTGCTCCTGCGCAATACATTGGATCAAAGGACAAAGTCATTGAGATTTTTTCCTGACGGTTGCATATGTAGTAAAATGTAAACAAGGTTCTTGAGTGACAGTTTCAATAAAATATTTGTCCTCAAGTTCTTAATTTCATGGCATTTGCATTTTTCATATTAGCGGCATGCACTGCCTTGCTGGTTTCGAATTGATATAATTCTAACGTTCGTGTGATATTTTCTTTACTTGTTAAATAGACAAAAATGGAAGCATTGATATCAGTTATTTCGGGCACAATTTTTGGAATATACGTGTATATTATTGTATGGCTACGCCACTGATTTAGACATGTATGTTGATTTAGCCAGCTCAATGCTAAGAGATCTTATCCTGCCAGCAGAGCATTCGGTAATGCCTTACGTCGCGGACTACACTAACCCCCGCAACAGTTTCTTCAGCTGTGTGCATTACATGCATGATGGCACGTACTCGCCAACACAGCCCCCCTCCCGCCGCCCCTTCTTTTTTTTTAAGCAGAGTGGGATAGAGGTGAGCTTTGAGGAAAGAGCATGTCCTGGATTCTCGGCTATTATCACCTACTAATTTTATTGAAAGAAGGGCACACTGACAAAGTATTATGTCCTTTGTTGAATCATTCAGTTCTATGCATCCACACTTGTTTGTATGTGCCATCCCCACAGGATTAAATGGATACTGAAGCATAGAGTTGGTAGGCCCTTCTAATCATCAAAAGAGATTTAAGTTCTCTTCGTAAAGTAGATAATTTATTGTTGAGTTTTGAACATCCACATTATTAAGAGATCCCAGCATCACCACTTCCTGTATTTCGAGCTGCCTCTGCTCATTTTAAGTGGAACGGATAAGTGATGTCATTCAAGTCAACAATCAGATTGCCTCCCCACACATCATCAAGAATGCTTTAAACTAGCAGTCCTGTTCAGCTTATATTTAATAGCATACTTACACATTATAATTTTGTAACTTGTAAAAATAAATACAAAAATTAATATAGTAAAAATAAAGACGTTAGACATGTAGATGTTTCTTGAAACCAATAACACACTTCTGCCTGAGAACGCAAATCATCTGCTAAAGCTGTTGTCTGTGCATGTGCATTTGTGCTTGCATGCGAGGGAAGGAGGGAAATAACGAGTTTCTTTAAAAAGGTTGGCTCTGTTAAAGAGGTGTGAAGCAGCAGGTGAGGGGGACGAAGAATGCGACAAAGGTTAACTATGTTACAATGGTGATAGTAGCTTATGGGATGTGCAGGGGTTCTCACATGAAAAATAGGTGTAGTAATACATATCCTTTTTCGCAACAGAAGCATGAATGGTACCAGCACTATGCAGTGCTAATCTTCTTGCATTGCAGACGCGTGCAGGAGTAAGCTGCAGCGACTGCACGCTGTCGGAAATGTGAGTGCATCCATGTAAACTTGTTGAGGCGGCCACCAAACAGTAGTGAGATGAAATGTGTGAGAGATAGATGCGGGGACACAAAGTTCAAATCAACCGCACGACATTTCATTTTCATTTCATTTTATTACCTTAAAGACCCCATTCGGGGTATTACATAAGGGGTGGTTAACATGTGAACATAGCAAAAGGCAGGTGTTACATTGAAATACAAGTTTCAACAGTTTCTAGAAATTGTGAATGACATGTTATGGCAGCGACATTAATGGACATTAATGCCTCCTTATTAATGCCTCCTTATGGAGGCAGGAGGCATTAATGCCTCCTGCCTCCTTAGACATGTGTCTAAGGAGGCAGGACATGGCCATGGCCTCAAGGTACAAAACTGGCGGGCGAAAGCATGGCTTGAGAGTAGGGCAGATTTTTTGTAGCTGTTTATTATAATGCACTGCCACAAAACGCTTGTGAGAAAGCACTCCAGGCGATGTACTCTCTATGTATAGGCTAAAAACCATTTCAGGTACCCTTTAAGTTTGACAAACCTTGTCTCTTTGAATAGGGATATGTAGGGCCTGCTCAATTGTTACAAGCATGGTCAAATAGAAAGCTACTCTTTCTATGCATAAGTCTTTAAAGAAAGAAGAATTGCAGTTTTTAGTACATGAGAAAATCTACAAATTGCAGAGATGTCAAATAGGAGTAAATCTGATTTTGAAGCATCAGGAAGATATCAGGGTTGTACACTGTTGTGAAGTCGGGAGGTCCGAGCGGCCACAAAGGTGCCATGGTTGGTGCCGTGCCACATGCCAGGTGAAAGTGAGGTCCAGAGCTGCGCCCCAGAGATGAGAAAAAAGGGATTATACACAAATATACATGAATCACAAGAAGGGCTCTATGGCCCACTACATGTTAGTCTTTCCATGTCCGAGCTTCTCTCACCATACTCCAGCTCTGCTTTTTATCCAGTTCATTTCCCCCTTGCCTTGTCGAGGGTGTTCACTGTTCTTCTTGGTCAGTCACAATGGTTGAGCTATTTGTAAAATCCCGCCCTTGACGTCGCGCTATTCTGCCAAACTATGCCTTTAACATTGCGAGATCGCCCCCTCATACGAGGCAACCACGTGGCAATTTGGGAACCTCAAGTCTATGCAGTTCCCACAGGAGTTCTCGACACTGGCCCCTTTCATAAATTAGTAGGCTCTCCACGACGGCTGGCTTGTCAGCTCTCGGTGGTCGAACAGCCGAAGGTACACACATAATTGCTTGACCATTAATCTCAATTAACGCTGATTTGTTGCCAGCGCCCTGGCCTTGAGAAAACGACGAAGTGTGAATAGCGCTCCACAGCTGCATGTCTGCCGGTGAAGCATTCTTTGTCCCAAGGGACCACCAGGCACAACGTAGAGATCTTGTCTGCAGAGTCAAGAACATTTAATCGATTGCATCTGTTCATTTGGCCATGTTCGTAACATATGAAGCCCATACTTTTTCAAAGAGAGCGACATTGAAATAGTTTTTTTATAGATGATCTGGAAGGGTGTGCACATGTATGAGCTTGTACTCGCAAGTAATTCATGAAAGGGAGAAATTGCCAATCACTTGGTTAAAATCTAGCAAAAAGGAAAACTCGTGCAGGTTTCTCTGAAAAGAATGCTTCATAGTTGAAGAAATATAAATTATGGTCTTGGGTTTGAACTTGGAACCAACGCTTTGCTAGGGTGGTCGCTCTACCATCCGAGCTAACCAGGAGGCTAGCAAATTACAAAGTACGACATAATTAATCGACAACTTGAAGTACATGCACGAACAATATGGCGAATCAGTTCTGCAGAAGGCCACAAGGCAACAGAAGATTCATGTAAGGAAAAATTGTCAACCATGTCAATGGAATAGAAACAGAGTAGGGGGCTCCCAAAGCTGGAGGACAGAGCAAGCGATTACGTCAGTTTCTAGGTTTCCTGCTGCATTCAATGTAATAATAATTGGCTTGTATTTTGACGACAGCATTGCCCACAGACCAGGTGCCTTACCGTGTTCAACGAGGCCCTGAAACGCATTTCTAACAAATCATAGAATGAAACCATTATTAAATTATGTCACCTCATGAATCTCCCGCCGCAAAAGCTTTTCATATCCTTCAAGCACAACTGAATTTAGACATGGTTGTCAGATCGATGAGCGGCTTGCTCTATCCTTTCATATACACTAGCATGCTGGAAGCTACACGAGGGCGACAGCAAGGTGGTGCAAGAGAGCAATGCCGCGCCCAAAGGTTGAATATCGCGGTGGTGAGACGGCTCATGGCGGCTGCAGCATCTATGCTACGTTTTTCATCTGAAATGCCGCATGCAGCAGGCACAGAAAGGTGCAAATGTCGTGTATAGATTGACTCTGCAAAGATGAACTGGCTTTTCTGTCTTTTTAAGATTGCAGACATATATATTTTTCATTTATTTAACTCAAATAAGCAACAATTGTATTACTGAGAATGTTCTCGCTATTGCGAAATCAGCCAGTAACTGTTGTGGGTGCAGCTGCTTGCGATGACAACGCATGACGACATTACGGAAGTGAGAGCAAGCGATTTTTTAATACTTTTGACGTGAGATTGTAACTTCCCTTCCGCATGCAGTGCAATAATATTTGGCTCCCATGCACTCAGGAGCCTCGCTACCAGATTCACGATGTTTTCTTAGTATCTTCAAAATGCGTTCTAGTAACCCTTTGAGTCGCAGGCTTATATGCAGACATGTACATATGACAGGAAAAACGTAACCGATTACAAATAATTGAATTATGGGGTTTGACGTGCCTTAACCATGATCTGATTATGAAGCACGCCGCAGTGGGGGACTCCAGATTAACTTTGACCTCCTGGGGATCTTTAACATGCCCCCATTGCACGGGACACAGGCATTTTTGCATTTCGCCCCATCAAAATGCGGCTGCCGCGGCTGGGATTTGATCCCGCGACCTCGTGCTTAGCAGCGCAACACCATAGCCGCTAAGCCCACGGCGGGTACCAACTACAGTTACCTCACACAAGAATGTAATTGATCACAGTTGCCAATTACTGCCCTATGAAAGTAATTGAGGAATTACTCAAAAGTAACCAATTATTTGGAGGCTACTATCCTCTGAGCTCTGATAACATTGCACAGATACCGTATTCAGAACAAGCTGGCCTGGCACATTTAATGTGTCCTCTGCAACCCTTCGCACATTGCTTATCTTTATTAACAATAATTTTTCTAAAAATCACCAGTCATATGCACTATTTTTGGTTAAGACATCAGCAGTGACGCTGAAAACTTGCTCTGTGTGTGCCCTGGGGAGTAGGGCGGCGTAGTAACACACGGATATCTAGCATACAATTCAATTCAATTCAATTCAGTCTTTATTTTTCTCTTGGACAGAGAAGGAGACAGGACTAAAAGCTCGCAAGCTTGACAGAGGTCCTGCCCTCTTTGTCATTGCTCGGCATCTGGGTGCTCTGTGAAGTGCAGTGCTTTACTTTTGCGAGGTCTTGAAGACCCTCCCTGTTGGGTCAATGAAAACCAGTAAAAAACGTCCATAGCTCATAGAGCAGGCAAAGGTGAAAATAAAAATGTGCAGTTCAGTTTTCTAGCATTGAAAGAGAACTTTTCGGTGTTTATGTCTGAGAAGAAAAAAAAAGGCTTGCACATAATAGGTTGCTTGGTCTTGCCTGTGGCTTTTTTCCTCTTTATGCGATACTACAGCAGACGTGACAGCCCACAGACACTAGCCATTGAATGATGGTTTGTGACCATCCATGAGTTGTGCTCACACATGCAGACCCTTCCAGAAATTCTAGGAAATATGGAAGTGGTGGTTCTTAAACAGTCCTTTCCCTTAAAGGTGGAACATCAAGTCTGAGTACTGCTACCTATATACATCCATTTGTCCACATGTACAATCATTGCACGAGTAGGGTTCGAGAGCATCACTACATACATCTTACTAACACCATCTAGAAGCCGATAGGCTGTTGTAGCCACTAGCGTACCAACAAAAAGACAAACCCTAGCACGAATTCTGGCACTTCAGGCATTGTTTACAGTGCACCAACCTGATGTCATCTAATATGTCAGCACCAGCTTTCTGTAGCTCTATTACCATTGATTTTACAAGAGGTGAGTATCTGCAAATATTATTTCTGTCTGAGAACCAGAACCCTTTGCCAACTGCAACCGACAACCCAACCACACCCGTTGCATGACTGTGACATAGAATAACTGGGAACATTACTGTGCTTTTGCTTGTAATGTCCAGCGAATAGTGGTATACTACCAGAAATAAGATTGACGCTACCAAGTCCACGCACATGTACACGAATACATTGCTGATGAACATTTTGTGCGTACTTCTTGCGGACTTTTAACAGGCATCGAAAACAGCACACGCACCTGCAAGCTTTTCCGATGGCAAGGTGTGCTTAGACGGTGACAATTTTCTCAGACAATCAAACCAAACCAACATGCTTAGTAAATAACGGACGATGCGAACCGAGATCAAATGAGAACTGAAGCAGTAACTCTGGTTTGAATTTCACTTTTCGTCATGCCGTGAAGGAGCAACAATGTTGGCCATATGGAGCCCTATGCCGATAAAGCATGTGATGTTCCGGCGAAGAAGACAGAAGAGACAAGAACAGGAGGAGGGAAGAGAAAGAAGTGATCAAGATGGATACCTGTAAATAAATGAGTGTATTTTAACTCGTACTTTATATTTGGCGCAGCCGACCATGTGGCTTGAAGTGACGTTGGCAAAAAGAACAGATGGGCAGACGACCGTGAAGACCTACCAGCTTGATGGCGAAGATCCAGTGCTTCTTCAGGAATCAGCGACTTCATCGGAACTGCTTCGCATCATCACTGAGAAGAGTCGACTGAATGAAGCGGCCCTCGTTGAGAAAGGTGTGGTAAGAATCCATGCTTCTGTGTCTGAATTTGAGGTTATGTTTCCGGGACATTCAAGGATAGATTCCAAGAACGAGACTGAGCACACAAATAACGCCTTGTTGCAAGTGCTGTTTCAGCAGCAGATTATGCAGTATGAGCAACAGCGATTGATTTTCGAAGCAGTTAGCGACTCACTAAGAGCACAGAAACCACATCAAGAAGAGTTCAAGCCCGATAGTTTCCATAGGGTGTCCAATGCCGCCAACTTGTGGCTCAGATTTTATGAATACGTATGTGCACAAAACCACTGGACGTCATTGGACGACAAAGTGTGTAACATGCGTCTTTTTTTATCTGGCAATGCCAGAAAATGGTGGGACATGCGAATCGCAAGTCAATGCCGTGATTCATGGCACAAGTGGAAAGATAGTTTTCTTTCTGCTTTTGAGCGAAATCCGGTTGACAGATGGGACGACGCAATAGCTTTCAGACAGAGAAGGGACAGTCATGGATGATTTTTTCAAGAGGCGTTTACTCTACGTTGCCGACCCTAATCTACCGGGCTCTGCAATTTTTCCCCTGATAATTCAAGGCATGACTAACGAATCGCAAAGAGAGGTTTGTGTACACCGTCCAACCTCCACGAATGACTTACTTGGTTGCCTTAAGTATGTGTCCAGTGATTTTCTGATTGACGGTCCCATCAAAAGGCATAGTACTCTACCACTGAGCATTGACGCACATGGCGAAACGGTAGAATATTTGAATACCGAGTCCGACCAATGTGAAACGATGGAAAATGTATGCCTTCTGAAGTCAAATCTCTTATTTGTTAAAATAATGGTAAATGGAAAAAGTCTGGACTTCCTGGTTGATACTGGAGCATCCGTAAGCCTGGTAAATCAGGAAATTTTCCAACCGAGCAAGGTGTATGAAGGAAGAATAGTTAGTGTTCAAAGCTATGATGGAAAAACTAGAAGGTTGCAACAATGGGCAGAAGTAGAAGTTGAATTTGGTGGACATCACCTGAAAGTAGATGCCCTTGTCATGCAGGGTGTTGATTTCCTGTTTATTTTATCTAGGCCTGATATGAAGCGATTGAAGATGAATATTTCTTGGAGAGACGAAGTGACAATTGACGGATCATTTAAGCCTAACTTGTGTGGAAATGAAAATTCACATCGAAGAGTTAGAAATGCTGACGAGATACTGACAAATTTTCCCGAACTTATTTGTGTTGAGACGTACCCGCCAGCAGCAGATGTCTTCAAGGTACCGTTTAAGCTTCGTGACGTCACAGTAGTGCGTAAAAAGCCGTACAGTCTCTCCCACGAGAAAAAGACCTGGCTAAAGGCCGAACTGCAGCAAATGCTAAATGCCGGTATTATAAGGCCATCAACATCCACTTTTGCGTCACCAATCACTATAGTACCGAAAGACGATGGCACATTTCGCCTTTGCACAGATTACCGGCAGATAAACGGCCAGACTGATTTGTTTCCTTTT
This sequence comes from Dermacentor albipictus, assembly GCF_038994185.2. NCBI lineage: Eukaryota > Metazoa > Arthropoda > Arachnida > Ixodida > Ixodidae > Dermacentor > Dermacentor albipictus. The sequence continues at coordinate 276,052,610 of NC_091821.1, read as the reverse complement.
CCCATGCCCCGAATAGACGAGATCATCAATGAAACTGGTGGATCAAATTTTTTCTCTCGGATCGACCTCTCTAAAGGATACTGGCAGGTGCCACTACAAGAAGATTACAAGCAGTACACTGCTTTTGTAACACCTTTCAATGTGTACGAGTACAACCGCTTACCATTCGGTTGGAAGAATTCTGGAGCTTGGTTTGAGAAAATGATGAATGACATTCTTCATGAGTTCCTGGGAAAGTTTTGTAACGTATACATTGACGACATCATCATATACTCACGTACAAGAGAAGAACATGAAAAACACCTTTCGTGTGTGTTAGAAGCCCTCAGCAAGTCAAAGTTAAAGATTAACAAGAACAAGAGTGAATTTTTTCAGACGAATGTTGCCTTTCTAGGAAGCGTTTTTGACGGGAAAACTAAAACAACAAAAGAGGAGTCTATACAAAGGATGAAGAAGCTCGTCAAGCCATATGACCTACACTCCGTGTTTTCCTCGGACTCGCCGGTCATTTTCGTGCGTTCATTAAGGATTACGCTACAAAGACACGATGCCTCACCAAGCTGACGCAAAAGGATGTGCCATTTATCTGGAGTGAAGAGTGCGAAAAAGCGTACGAGTACCTTGTTGAAGCTATATCGTTGGATCCTGTGCTTGTGCTACCTGACTTCAACAAGCCTTTTGAGCTGTGCACGGACGCTTCACAATATGGTACAGGGGCCGTTCTATATCAACGAGACACAAAGGAACAGCAAGGACGCCAACTCAAGGTGATTGGCTATTATTCTTCTACGTTCTCAAAAGCTCAAGAACATTGTACGACCACAGAAAAAGAGGCTCTGGCTGTTGTGATGGCACTCCGGTATTTCAGAAGCTACATAGAGGGTCGTCATTTCCGGCTTTTCACTGACAAACGAGCGTTAACCTACCTCTTGGGATTAACCCAGCCTAAGGGCAGGGTGGCGCGTTGGATCAGTGAAATACAACAGTTCACTTTCGACGTAAGCCATCGACCTGGTGATAAGCTTCCTGACGCAGATGCTCTTTCCAGGCTTCACATCACAGAAGTGAGAACATCTGATCATGAACACGTTTACAGCTTGTGGGAAGGCACCGAAGACCTGACTTGCAATAATGGCAAAGTTTGCGTGCCAGGAACTTTGGTGAAAAAGGTTTTGAAGCTGTACCATGACAGCCCAGAGTCAGGAGGGCATGATGGATTCTGGAAAACTTATTGGAAGATAAAAAGTCGATTCATCTGGAGAAATGTGAAGGAAGATATCAAGAACTACGTGCAAACCTGTCACCAGTGCCAAATTAACAAGGCCAAGTATCGTCCAAGAGGGAATCAAATGGTCATCGCTAATCATTCCCAAGTACCATTTGAAGTAATTCATCTAGATTTTGCCGAAATGAAAAAGCGAGGAGAGGAAGTCAGTAAGACTCAAGCATTCCTTGTCGCAATAGATGAATGCACACGCATGGCAGCTGCAAAGCCAGGAAAGGAAGACGCCAATTCTGTTTTGACGTTACTGGAGCGGAATATGTTCAAGAACACCAAGGTAGTGGTCTCCGACAACGGGCCAGCTTTTCGCAGTAAGAAGCTTCAAGAATGGGCCCTTGATAGAGGAATTGCCCTGAGATTCGCCACACCCTACCATCCAGAAGGAAACGGCCTGAGAGGGTCATTCGGGTTTGAAAACATTTATCGCAATTTACCATGATTTCCATGGAGGATGGAAGTGTGCCTTGGAAGCAGCAGTCAGGCACCACAATCATTCTCATACCATGGGTTAGGATGCACGCCTAACTTTGCTGCATGAGGCGAAGCAACTTGGCTACCGGCAGACTACGACCTTGGAATCGTTGGGAAAGTAGATCTGCAGGAAAGGCGCAATACAGAAGAGGAGCTTGCACGCTACAGATCAACCATGAAGAGACACATCGATCTGCGACATAGCTCGAAGATACCTGTAATAGAGCCTGGAGATACAGTCTTAGTCCGGAGGAGTTTAGATGGACCGAAGTTCAGATTTTCTGGGCCCTACATAGTGATAAAGACCATCAAGCAACAAGGAATTTTTAAATCGCTACACTATTTGGGACCGGAAGGAAAAACTGAAATAGCAACTGTGGGAAATGTCATACCCTATCATCCCAGGAGGGATGAAAACCGAAGTCCGGGAGGATGTGATGTTCCGGCGAAGAAGAAGACAGAAGAGACAAGAACAGGAAGAGGGGAGGAAGAGAAAGGCGTGATCAAGATGGATACCTGTAAATAAATGAATGTCATCAATTGAGATTAAGAATTAATTCTGACTTTGCCAGGAAGGTCGTGGCAAGTTGGCGCAAGGGACAATGACTGCTCGCTTACCTCTCGGTATGACACGTATGCAAAGGTTCGCACAAGCATCGGTGCAAAACGTTCTAGAGGTTCACGAAATACTTGTAGCGTAGACACACATATATTTAATAGCACTGCGATACGAATAACAGCACAAGAAAGCTTAGAGCCTCAGCTACTTCAAGTTCGAAAGTCAAACAGGAAGACGTCATGACACCTTTCCTACAAAAGCAGGTGGCGCTTCGAGCGGCAGAAAACCGAAACAGAAACTATTTTTTTGCATCAGTTTGCAGTCAAGTTAACTCAAAAATTCTGCTGCACTATAGTTTGCAGCAAGTATTTCAATACGCAATATAGGTGTTCTGTGCTGTCACTGCAAAAGCGTCCATCACTGGCGAAGCGTTCACTATAGACTATGCTTTGCCGAGCAGGGGACGATGCCGGCAATCTGAAATGCTCGGACTAGCCGAGCTACGCTGCCCAGAAGCTACGAGTTAAACAAGACAACAAGGCGAGATGCGAAACTGAGGTACATTTTTTTATTGATAGCTTCTTTAAGTACATACCATGTTTAAGTCACGAAGGCACATGATGTCAGCAGGCAGTTGTTTAATGCCATCTGCCCAAGAAGGCATTCACAAAATGAGGACGTGTCGCTTTACGGTCTTGACCCAACGCAGCACACAAAAATACAGTGCATATACCTCTAATACTTTATCTGGAAAAGAAGAAGTAAAAGAAAGGGCTGGGGGTAACATGAAATTCAAACCACATTCAATACGTTTGAAACTAACCTGTGTAGTTGCTTAATATTGTTGCATGGTGCTGTGAAATGACACTTAACACTGATAAAAGCATATTATTTCACTTGACATGTAAGAAATCGGTGCACCTTTGTGCATATTCCTTAAATTGACCTCATCTAAGAGCAAGCAGCTGCAAATATCCAAAGCTGCTAGATTAATACTCAACATCTCATTACCCCTCCAAAATAAGGGCATTTAAGGACATCCAACTGTTCAAGCTAAGAATCAAGGAAGATTCAGAAAGCTTATAATATTTATGAGATTCTTGATGTGTCCATAAGCATAAATGCTAACATTCTCAATATGTATGCTCAACCTGTTTGCCACAGATGTGCCTCTCAATGTACTGTCATCCCAATCAACAATCATTATGTGATAGGTACATACCTCTGCACTAGTGCAGTCACAGGGAGAGCTAAGTACCCAAGTGAAGGTTTGTTGGATGATGTTTGGCTGAATTGTGCAAAGCAAATGAACTAATTAGTCTGATTGCACTAGCAGATACAAGCACAAGTACACAACAGGAGTGCCTGTAAAATGTCTCAAGTTCACACAAATGATAGGACACCAGGAGCAGTGATACTCAGCGAATTTCAATGGAAAAATGACTCTATAAAGTGTCTGCACTAAGTACCAAAAACGCTGTCTTTCAATTATAAGCATCTGAATCACAACGTGTCATGTAGGCCAGCTGGCAAAACATCACATAAGGATTTTTCTGAGTGTGAAGCAGATATAGACAACCAACGTTCCTCTTCCTAGGAAACACCTATTGAAGCAATGGCTTCTAAGAACGCCTGTGCCACTATCCAAATGACCAAGAAACAGCAATGAAGAATGAATAAAAATGCAATGAAAAGATGACATCGAACTAGCTCAGAGCATCAAAAAGTGACCAACAGTGCCAGGCCTGCCTGCCGGAAAAGGTCTTGCAGCATTTAGATGGAGCTTTGATAAATGACATTCTTACTCTTCCATTCTTCTGACTACTACAATGGTTTCCTGGAAAATTGGCCATCGCGGTAATTCAAGACGTCGGGACAACGCTATTGTAACAGTTTCAAGCTAGTACGCTGTCTTTCACTTACACTGTCTGACATCAACAATTCAGGTCACCTGACAGCGAAGATTTTCCGACATGTTAGCAGCTACGGTATTGGGTAACGCTTTTAAACAGACTAAGACTTGTGGAAAAAAGGTGGACGCAGAAGCAGTTCTTTTGAACGAGTGACTGAGCTTTCAACTTAGCATGGCTTGCGTGTGCGGTTATGTCCTCGTCATATCTAGGTTTGTACTGGGTGAACACTGTACTTCCTATAGAGAGGTCAGATCAAAATGACACAGTGGCGTGATGATGGGAGTGGACAGGCAGCGCAAGGGTTTGAAAGCATTGCTTCATGCTGAGTACTAAGTCCTAACTTCGGTATTGCCAAAAAATTTCCAGGTTAACAAGATCAACAATGGACATAAAATGCCGAATTAAGAGGCAAAAGTATCAAAGAAGACCTATAAAGCTGTGAAGTTCTTACGCAGTTGTTAGATCAATGGTTGCCCTGTCTTTTTTTCTTGTGTTTCGTTTATGTGTGCGTTGCCCAAAAATTGATAGGTTACAAGTTGCCTGTCTTTCAAAGAAAAAAAGTTGATAGTGCTTGCAAAGCCAAAGAAAAAATCCTTCAAGTTAAATGTCGATAAGCTACGATAAGGACAATAAAACTTATACATACTATAAGGCATCTAACACATTCGTCACATGCCCCATATAGCTACAGAAGACAAAATGCCTACACACGAACAACAAGCCTCATTCCTTGGTGTTATCACATCCGCTTCAGTTATCCTTATTAACATATGCAGTCTTCTGTTTAAACGCGATCTACTGCGCTCTTTTCTAGAAGATAGTTGTTCTGACATTCTTGTACTAACAGAACATGGCTAAATCCCGAAATATATAACAAAGAAGTTTTCGAAGACATCAAATAGTATAAGATATACTGGCGCGATCGTATGGAAAAATGGGGTGGCGGCGTCTTCATTGCAGTTAACAAGAAGATTGTATCTTCATTTGTTGACACAAACTCGGCACTTGAAATTGTTTGGGTCGCATGTTCATCACCTTCCACACAAATATTACTAAGGGCATGCTATCGTCCACCAGATTCGGGTCCTTCGTTTGCGGATCAGCTCGGGGAAAGTAAATGTCTGGCTGCTAAACACTTTCCTGCCAATTATATTTATCTTTTCAGTGATTTTAACTTTCCGCATATTGACTGACACCTCTTGTCATCCTCTTGCCATGCTGCGAAATATTTCATCAACCTAACTTTGGGTTACAATCTGTTTCAAGTCGCTAACCAACCCACTCGTGGTTCCAACATCCTCGATCTCCTATTAAATAATGATCCTGATTCTGTAAGGCCGATTTCACATATCAATGGCTTTAGCGATCATATGTTACAGCTGCTACGTAACATCCTGCTTACTTTTTCAGAAGTTAGTTAAAGATATTCATGACTATAACAAGACCAATTTTGTTGAAATAAATGCTGAGTTAGAGGTATTTTTTAATCAGACATTTCGGTACGTTTTTCATGTCACTTTGTAGATGACAACTGGATTCTTTTGAAAAACAAAATCTCGGTTCTAGTGGACAAGTATGTTTCCTTAATTAAAGTAACTAATGATAAAGCAAACTCGTGGTTTAATAAAAAAAATCAGACAATTAAGAAATAAAAAGAAACGCCTTTACGACTGTGCAAAACGCTTCCAAATACTGTCATCTCGGGCAAAAGACAAAAAAATATATTAAAAAATGTTGTAATGCTAAAGAAACAGCTATAAATAAATTTTACTCGCATGACCTGCCTTCTCTCTTGAAGTCTAACCCTAAAACGTTCTGGACAACGATTGCTCCAAATGGCGTGGGCAGCGATGTTTGCTTACAATGCGATGACCTAACATGGCTTTCTGATCAAGATTATGCACCAGAACTCAATGCTTTCTTTTCATGTGTTTTCACTCGAAAAAATCATTCCAGTGTGCCATCTGTTCCCGAAACAGTCTTTCGTTTTATGGAGTCCATTGAAATCTTGCTGCAAGGCATACAGCATCGATTTCGGAAAACTTTATCATGCGAAACAAGATACTATAATTAACCACAGATCTAGATTGTAACATAGATGATAACCTTCAAACTGACTGCATCTTTCTAGACTACTCTAAAGCGTTTGACCGTGTAGCACATTGCTGTCTTATTGCAAAATTATCAACCCTCGGAATTCACAGTTTAATTTTGTTGTGAGTTAGAAACTTTTTCTCTTGTCGCCTTCAATTTACAGTTGCAAATAACGTTTCTTCTTCCCTCTGTGACCTAATATCTGGCTGGTGTACCACGGGGTAGTGTTCTGGGCCCCTTGCTATTTTTGGTTTGCAATAATTGATATAAATTCTATAATACCGAAAAATACCTCTTAAATTTCAGGCAAAATATTATTACACCTATTTAAGCAGTCATTAACATCTGGCCAGTTACTGGCCGACTGTAAGATTGCTAAGGTTATTCCCATATTTAAAAATGGAAGTCGACAGACAGCTGGAAACTACCGTCTCATTTTGCTGACGTGTATCTGCTGCAAACTTCTCGAACACGTTATTTCATCACGTCATTACAACCGCCTTGAGTCCAACAATTTCTTTTTCACTAAACAGCATCGATTTCGGAAAACTTTATCATGCGAAACAAAATACTATAATTAACCACAGATCTAGATTGTAACATAGATGATAACCTTCAAACTGACTGCATCTTTCTAGACTACTCTAAAGCGTTTGACCGTGTAGCACATTGCTGTCTTATTGCAAAATTATCAACCCTCGGAATTCACAGTTTAATTTTGTTGTGAGTTAGAAACTTTTTTCTTGTCGCCTTCAATTTACAGTTGCAAATAACGTTTCTTCTTCCCTCTGTGATCTAATATCTGGCTGGTGTACCACGGGGTAGTGTTCTGGGCCCCTTGCTATTTTTGGTTTGCAATAATGACATTAGCACTAACATAACTTCCAGTATAAGGCTTTCTGCCGATGAATGCATTCGTTACCAGTTTATTAGAAAAACTAATGACCATCTTGCCCTTCAAAACGATCTTAACGCTATAAACTGCTGGTGTGATAAATGGCTAATGATCCTTAACTAAAAGCAAGGTAGTTCCTTCAGTCGTAAGTACTCTACACCTAGATTCCCTTATTCTAGAAATAATACAATGTTACCTCATGCTTCTTCGTACACCTATCTAGGATAACTCTTACCCTCTCCTGGAAGGAGCACATAACTACCATTCGCGCTAGGGCATCTAAACACTTGGATATTTGCATCATAATTTGCATAATTCGAACTCATATGTACGTAAATTAGCCTATATAACTTTCGTTTGCCCGCAGCTAGAATTTGCTTCAGCAGCCTGGTCTCCTCATCAGAAGTACCTGTTAAGAATATAGAGTCTATCCAACACGCAAAATAACGTACGTTATCATAGCGCACATAAACCACAGAAACTCAATAACGCTCGGAGCGAGCGCAGTGAGGACGACGCTGTTTCTTTACGTACGTACTGTGCTTACGTTTGGTTGGAAGCGCTATTCTAAAACTGTCTATTAGCGAGGATGTGCGTACTCGGGAAACGAAATGAGTCATCGCACGTTGGCGCTAGCGCGCTTGTTTTCTACCTTGAGGCAGCATACGCGATTTGCTAGTGCACATGGTGATGAGCGCACGTTCTAGGCCACATTATCGCTATCTTGCGAAACGCAAGTGACTCAGCCCGACTCGGCTGGCTGAAAAACGACCGAATATCACCGACAGCGCTGCGCGTACCAGCGGTATCCGCTTGCGCGACGCAAGCGCCGGCGCGGCCATCTCTTGTTCAGTTCGCTGGTTATTCGCACTGCGTGAGGAAACTTCAAGGCGCCGCCTTACGTACTTTCCTTTTCATAAATTAAAAAGACACTGTTGTCATAACTTCTGATTGTGCGAAAAGGCATTTATCTTGATTGCAATACAAACGCAGCAGCGAAAAGTGGACAACGTTGCAGAAAGTTTGGTATGTTCAATAAATGTTATTTCATATAAACGCGTCCTTTAAAAAGTGATGGCGCAAAACACAAATGCCAACACCAACCGAGGGCAATGAAGATACTATGAGCATGCGTTATTAACAAAATATCTTCATGGCGCCAAACGACAGGGAAAATTTGGAGATGCGCAAGCTTTACGGCCGCCATTTGCATATGGCTGCTCAATAGCATAATTCGCGCGGCTCGTCGCACCACAAATTATGGCGGAAAATCTCTGCAATGGCGGGCCAGTGCAAAGTCCCGCAACGTCAAATTGACATTTACGAAACGGCCCTTCTTGTGACGCTCCCAATGGCATATTCCTTCAGCCAATCAGCAAGCTGACATGGTGCCTATCTTGGATCGCCACACAGAGGAAGGAAACTCAGGAAAGGCCCTGACGTCACTCTTTGTGAAGCTAAAGTGAAACCGGAAGTTGGCGTTGCTCATGGCGTTGCTCCGCCTATCGGGCCAGCTCTCCTCTCTTCTTTACATTTCTCACGAAACCACGCCACGCTGCGCGCAACCGGGCTGCTCGAACGCGCGCGCTGCCAGCAATGCCAGCAAGCTCGGGATGTCTCATTGCATTGCCGTTGACGAAGTCATGTTGAAAGAAGCTCATCATGAACTTCGCAAATTGGGCCGTGAGGACGAATCGGCTGCTTTTGCCGGCGTTTATGAAAATAAGCGTGCCTTATAAGGGCAGCCAACTGAACTGTCATCAACCGCAGGTACCGGCCGCTGTCCAGTTCTTCGTGTTTTTTAAAAAAAATCGTCCCCTATCGCTGCCCTCTACTTGCTTTTCGCTGCTTGGGCACTGGAGACACGTACGACACACGGATCCATTTGGAGTTTATGAGCACACATTCTCGCTTGAGGAATCGTCGTGCTTTATTGAACAAAATTCGGGTGGCGGCGCATCACTACGACAACGCGCCGGCGAGCAGGCGGAATGTCATTTCTGACTCCGCGTTTGCATTCATTGACTGCGGCCTGATAAGTGACTGACCACGATAAGTGAAGTGAACCAAAGTTATGCGATAGCCGGCACAAGGTGCAGAACAGTACGCGCGTAGAGCCGGCCTACGTGCGACCATGGAACAGCCGTTTGATGTGTTCGCAGGTGTACGTTCTATGGAGCCTTGCCGACTCTTGCAGCGCATCCCCTAACCTTCACTTGCCTGCGCTTCTCGCGCGCACAGATAAGATACGCCTACGGCAGGGAGGATTCGTTCCTTTAGTCGAAGCAGCCGCTTCTTCCCCATATTTTAGGATGAAGCGTCGGCTGGTAGGCGCACGGTGCCGAGGACAGCAAAATGCACATATTCTGCGTAACGTACGGTCTATCAGCGCGTGTATTGAGGCACACTTGTGCGGGTGTGAACGAACCTCGAACGCGCTCCGCTTAAAAGACTTCGTGCTGTCGCGAGTACTGCGAGGAATTAAGCAACAGTTAAGCAACATGTGTTCTCATATGCACAAAAGTTGTTGTTATTGAACACGAACTATACATTCAAAACGTACGTTATACGTGCCGCAAATGCACCATATGCGCTGTCAAAAGCAGGAATCACTGACCTGCAAGGCGTTCATTGCACAGATTCTGAAACGCATCGGTTTCGGCCTGCGATGGCAGGCTAGCATGATTCTGCCAAAGAGGGCAAAATTTCCCGCGGATATTCCTTCGTTCGTTGCCGTTGCCGTGGCGCGGTACTTGCGTACAACGCTGCAGGCGCGTTCATTTAACGAACTTTAGTTCCTCCTGTCCCCCCTGGCCACAGCAACATCCGCTAGAGCACGGTCCAGATAACGCAGCGCAACTAAACACGCACACCAACGCAAACCTGCCCGCACGGCGCCTTTGCCACGGTACGAAACCTACGGAGCAACACGTGTGAGCGCACAGAACCAAAACAAAGCCGCCATTGTGGTCCGAGGCGTGGCCGCTACAGCAAAGAAATAAAAAAAAGCAAAAAAGGAGCATCTATACGTCATTTCCTCCACTCTTTTCTCCTAGCGCGCGGAGGGGGTAGGGCCTCTCCTCAGTCGCCTTCCTCCATGGATCGCCACCACATATTCGTGAAATTGCAGATGCATTGCACTGGCTTCTGTACGCTACCGCTCACTTTCTTTTTGAAGCGCTAACCTCGCAGTATAGCTGCCAAGGACTAAAAGAAATATTAGTCGATAAAGTTTGCAGCCCTACGCCACGTTTCGTCATCTTGATAAAAAAAAGCAAAATTGCATTTTGGCAAACTGTTTCCTGGCTCAAAGTTCAAGGCACGTGAGCTCTCGACAGCCAATCAGAGAGTCAACATGGGGGATATTGGCGGCTGTGCTGCAGTCACCATGCGTGTCGAGAGTACAGCCCTAGAGCCTTTGAAGGGTGCAGAAAAGCATGCTCGCGACGTCACTTCTGATTTTAACTGGTATGGCATCACATTATTTTTTTCTTCCGCCGGAAGCGTTCCCTCGTCGCGCAGATGCCGCTAAGCCCCGTGAACCGCCATGGTGTGAACGCATGGGATTCTATGGAAGCTTCGCTACCAGGTATGTTTACCTTGGCACGGCGACGAAGGCACTTACACGGAGCACCATATGGTTCCTTTTCATTCTTGAAACGTGCTGCTCAGGCTATAAATCTTCACAAGAAATAGTAAAAAGGTAGTAAGGATGTACGGTTGGGCATGTTTCTACTCATTGAAAAGCATAGCCTGTGGAAAACACGCATGTTGGATTGAAATGACGAACCCATAATTTAATCAAGCAGCTCATTTTATTCAAATGGTCGTCCAACTGAAAGATATAAAACACGAAACACCCACGCTTGCAGAGGGAGAATATATCTTAACCATATGAATGTGTTGTACCAGCGGTAAAAAAACTAATGTCAAAGAAGATCTGTTTCTGTGAAGGCTTTGTTTAATTTGGTGATGATGGAATGAAAACCATTTCTAGGGCCACAAGTATAGCCAACTTAGACCCTTGTGGGCATCAGGAAAATTCTGGTTTCGCCAAAGTTTAATGTCAAACACACCACAACCCCAATGCGTTATCGGTGGTCGCGGGATGCGCCTTCCATAGTGGCGTTCCTTCGCCGGCCGAAATACCACCGATCTCTGAGAGTTCATGCGCTTCGTGCCGTGCAACACAGACAGATAAGCGGTCAATGAGTTGATAAGGATGATAAGAAGTGATGAGGGGCTATATGGGTCTCATAACTGAGGATAATGGTTCGACGCGGAGGAATAATGTGCTAAAGAGTGATAAGGGCTTTTAATGGTCGGAGTAATTCTGATAAGGTTGATAATGACCAATAAGGATTGATAAGGGTCGGATCAAATCCGATAAGCTTGATAAGAACCGATAAGGGTTGACAAGGATCGAATCATATCCGATAAGGTTGATAAGGGTCGAATCGGGTACGATAAAGTTGGCAACAACTGACAAGGATTCATATTGGTCGGATCGAGTCCCATAAGATTGATAACGACCGATAAGGATTGATAAGGGTTTATACTAGTCGGATCATGTTTGACAAGATTGATAAATACGCTGGGCCACGTGGAGATGAGCAAGTGGCAAAATGCTTACGCACACTTACACTAACTCCAGTGGAGCGTCTGCATAATGTTTTGGAAAGCTACTGCTCTGCAGTACGCGCTGCCTGAGATATCTGTTTTTTTTTCATGATAACTACTTTTCGGCACGTGCGGGCGGCACAGTGCCGTCGTTGGCTGCACATACAACCAGCGAAAGATGTACAGAAGATGCTCATGTAAGAGCCCTGCGATCGACGCTCACAGGTACACAAGAAGCTTGTGTTTGTGTGGAATGCATTCTCTGGACAAGTTTTCTGCGGCGCCTGAGAAACGACGCCATAGTATAATGGCTTTAAATAGAAAAGACTTTGTACCCAGCAAGCTTGCTCGGGTGCAAATTCGTTTTGCTGTCGTAAACTATGCCATAGTGTGCGCCTTCCCGTGCTGCTGGTCTGCAACAGCAGCATAACAACAGTGCCGTTTGCAATCTTTGGGCGTCTTAAATTCGGACCTGCTCTGGTCACTTTCCGGACGGTAAGACCACGGAAGTCAACCCGTATACCAAAACTGTACGAAAGAAAGGCAAGCGGGAAGCGTTCGGGTGCGCGTGTCGGCTTCGTAACCTGAGCAGCAATTGTTCCGTTAGGGAAAATAAACAAGGCTGCACGGAAATTCACGGATTTCGTGTCCTGTAGTTTTCACGCACATGAATGAGCCGCATTCGAGTATTGTGACCGGGAAACAGGGCTGCGCACGCGTCAATGCCTCGCTTGATTTTTTTCTTTCTTTTGCGCAATGCGTGCACCTGAACTGCTATAATTGTGCGATGCTCACATCCAGCTACACGATAAGCATGTTCATAATAATAATAATAATAATAATAATAATAATAATAATAATAATAATAATAATAATAATAATAATAATAATAATCAGCCAGGTTACGCCCACTGCAGGGAAAAGGTCTCTCCCATACTACTCCAACTACCCCGGACATGTACTAATTGTGGCCATGTTGTCCCTGCAAACTTCTTAATCTCATCCGCCCACTTGACTTTCTGCCGCCCCCTGCTACGCTTCCCTTCCCTAGGAATCCAGTCCGTAACCCTTAATGACCATCGGTTATCTTCCCTCCTCATTACATGTTCTGCCCATGCGCATTTCTTTTTCTTGATATCAAATAAGATGTCATTAACTCGCGTTTGTTCCCTCACCCAACCTGCTCTTTTCTTATCCCTTAACGTTACACCCATTATTCTTCTTTCCATCGCTCGCTGCGTCGTCCTCAATTTAAGTAGAACCCTTTTCGTAAGCCTCCAGGTTTCTGCCCCGTACGTGAGTACTGGTAAGACACAGCTGTTATAAACTTTTTTCTTTAGGGATAATGGCAATCTGCTGTTCATCATCTGAGAATGCCTGCCAAATGCATTCCAGCCCATTCTTATTCTTCTGATTATTTCAGTATCATGGTCCGAATCCGCAGTCACTACCTGTCCTAAGTAGATGTATTCCCTTACCACTTCCAGTGCCTCGCTACCTGTCGTAAACTGCTGTTCTCTTCCGAGACTGTTAAACATTACTTTAGCCTTCTGGAGATTATTTTTTAGACCCACCTTTCTGGTTTGCCTCTCCAGACCAGTGAGCATGCATTGCAATTGGTTCCCTGAGTAACTAAGCAAGGCAATATCATCAGTGAATCGCAAGTTACATAGGTATTCTCCATTAACTCTTATCCCCAATTCTTCTAAATCCAGGTCTCTGAATACCTCCAGTAAACACGCTGTGAATAGCATTGGAGAGATCGCATCTCCCTGCCAGAAGGCGTCTGGCAGGGAGATGGAGGACTATGGTGACTGTAAGGACTATAGAGGACTATGGTGGCTGTGGAGTCGCTCTAGATATCTTTCAGTATTTTTACATAAGGCTCGTCTACGCCCTGATTGCGTAATACCTCCATGACTGGTGAGGTTTCGACTGAATCAAACACTTTCTCGTAATCAATGAAAGCTATATATAAGGGTTGGTTATATTCCGCACATTTCTCTATCACCTGATTGATGGTGTGAATATGGTCTATTGTTGAGTAGCCTTTACTGAATCCTGCCTTGTCCTTTGGTTGACGGAAGTCTAAGGTGTTCCTGATTCTATTTGCAATTACCTTATTTAATACTTTGTAGGAAACGGACAGTAAGCTGATCGGTCTATAATTTTTCAAGTCTTTGGCGTCCCATTTTTTATGGATTAGGATTATGTTAGCGTTCTTCCAAGATTCCGGTACGCTCGAGGTCATGAGGCATTGCGTATATAGGGTGGCCAGTTTTTCCAGAACAATCTGAAGACCGACCTTCAACAAATCTTCTGTTACCTGATCCTCCCCAGCTGCCTCACCTCTTTGCATAGCTCCCAAGGCTTTCTTTACTTCTGCCAGCATTACAATGGAATATCAAATTCCTCTAGACTATTCTCTCCCAATATCGTCGTGGGTGCCACTGGTACTGTATAAATCTCTATAGAACTCCTCAGCCACTATCACTATCTCATCCATATTAGTAATGATATTGCCGGCTTTGTCTCGTAACGCATACATCTGATTCTTGCCTATTCCTAGTTTCTTCTTCACTGCTTTTAGGGTTCCTCCGTTCCTGAGAGCATGTTAAATTCTATCCATATTATACTTCTTTATGTCAGCTGTCTTACGCTTGTTGATTAACTTGGAAAGTTCTGCCAGTTGTATTCTAGCTGTAGGATTAGAGGCTTTCATACATCGGCGTTTCTTGATCAGATCTTTCGTCTCCTGCGATAGCTTACTAGTATCCTGTCTAACGGAGTTACCACCAATTTCTATTGCGCACTCCTTAATGATGCCCATATGATTGTCGTCCACTGCTTCAACACTAAGGTCCTCTTCCTGAGTTAAAGCCGAATACCTGTTCTGTAGCTTGATCCGGAATTCGTGTATTTTCCTTCTTACCGGTAACTCATTGATCGGCTTCTTATGTACCAGTTTTTTCCATTCTGTTCCTTCCTCAAGTCTAGGCTAATTCGAGTTCTTACCACCCTATGGTCACTGCAGAGCACCTTGCCGAGCACGTCCACATCTTGCGTGATGCCAGGGTTAGCGCAGAGTATAAAGTCTATTTCATTTCTTGCCTCCCCATTCGGGCTCTTCCACGTACACTTTCGGCTATCCCGCTTGTGGAAGAAGGTATTCAGTATCCTCATATTATTCTTTTCTGCAAACTCTACTAATAACTCTCCCCTGCTATTCCTAGTGCCTATGCCATATTCCCCACTGACTTGTCTCCAGCCTGCTTCTTGCCTAACCTGGCATTGAAGTCGCCCATCATTATAGTGTATTTTGTTTTGACTTTACCCATCGCCGATTCCACGTCTTCATAGAAGCTTTCGACTTCCTGGTCCTCATGACTGGATGTAGGTGCGTAGATTTGTACGAACTTCAATTTGTACCTCTTAATAGGTGTGACAACAAGACCTGCCACCCTCTCGTTAATGCTATAGAATTCCTGCATTTCACCAGCTATATCCTCATTAATCAGGAATCCGACTCCTAGTTCTCGTCTCTCCGCTAAGCCCAGGTAGCACAGTATGTGCCCTATTTTCAGCACTGTATATGCTTCTATTGTCCTCTTAACTTCACTGAGCCCTATTACATCCCATTTACTGCCCTCTAATTGCTCCAATAGCACTGCTCGACTCGCCTCACTAGATAACGTTCTAGCGTTAAACGTTGGCAGGTTCAGCTTCCAATGGCGGCCTGTCCGGACCCAACGATTCTTAGCGCCCTCTGCAGCGTCACAGGTCTGACCGCCGCCGTGGTCAGTTGCTTCGCAGGTGCTGGGAACTGAGGGCCGGGGTTCGATTGTTGTATTCATGAAAGAGGTTGTGGCCAAGTACTGCACCAGGGTGGCCAATCGTGCTCTGATGAGGGAGTGCGTTACCGGTTCTGGTCACCGGGATCAGGCCGCACTCCAGGCCTGTTTATGCTATTTTATCAACGCGCGGATTAAAAAAAAAAAATATGGTGGAAAATTGCGTGGCACCGGGATTCGTACCACGGTGCGCTTGCACGCGAGGCGGATACTCTACCTCTACGCCACCGCTGCACCATAAGCATGTTCAGTCGTTCCAAACAGAGCTGGGGATCCCTGTCTGGGATGCCGTACATGGATACGCAAATTATTGTGTATGCTATATACAGAGTGAGAGACAAAACAAAAGGGTGCCTGTAACTATCCGCACACGCGATATAATATGTAATGGTTCTATCTCGTGCAAACTTCACTGGCCCACTAATTGGTTAACTTGTCAAGTGTGTCCGTTGTCGGATCGTGAAATTCTACGGCGATTGCTTCCTGGTCAGATCATGATGAGAATTAACTGGTCGAAATTCCTTGAGCACGTCCAAGAGCCAGTCGATTGTGCGTATTCGGTGGAGCACAGGAAAATGAGTGTGGCGACCCCATATGCCTCAGAGCAACGTGATGAGGAATAATTGTTCGAAATTCCATGAGCACATCCAAGAGCGAGTCGATTGCACGCATTCGGTCGAACACAGAAAAATGACTGTTGCATACAATTATTCGCCGGAGAGACGTAAGGAGGATTACCTGGTAGAAATTTCAGGAGCGCGTCCTAGAGCGAGTCGATTGCGCGTATTCAGTCGAGCACAGGAAAACGACTGCTGCAACCCCTTATGCGTCGGAGCGACGGGATGAGCATTAACTAGTCCAAATTCCATTAGCACATTCAAGAGCCAGTCGATTGCGCTTATTCGGTCGAGCACAAGAAAGTGATGGTTGCGTACCCTGATGCGTCGGAGCGACGTGATGAGGATTAACTTCTCCAAATTCCATGACCACGTTCAAGAGCGAGTGATTGCGCATATTCTATCGAGCACAAGAAAATGACGTTGGTGTACCCTTATGTGTCGGATCGATATGATGAGGATTAATTGGTCCAAATTCCACGTGTACGTCCAAGAGCGAGTCGATTGCGTGTATATGGTCGAGCACAAGAAAATGACTATTGCGCACCTTTGTGCGTCGTAGCGTCTTGATCAGGATTAACTGGTCGAAATTCCACGAACACGTCCAAGAGTGAGTCGATGGCGCGTATACTATCGAGCACAGGAAAATGACTGTTGCGACCTCTTATGCATCGGAGTGACGTGATGAGGATCAACTGGTCGAAATTCCATGAACACGACAAAGAGCGAGTCCATTGCGCGTATTCGGTCGAGCACAGGAAAATGACTGTTGCGGCCCCTTACGCGTCGGAGTGACGTGATGACGATTAACTGGTCGAAATGCCATGAATACGTCCAAGAGCGAGTCAATTGCGCGCATTCTGTCGAGCACAGGAAAATGACTGTTACGTACCCTTATGCGTCGGAGCGACGCGGTGAGGATTAACTGGTCGAAATTCCACGAACACGTCCAAGAGCGAGTCGATTGCGCGTATTCGGTCGAGCACAAGAAAATGATGGTTGCGTACCCTTATGCGTCAAAGCGACGTGATGATGATTAAATGTTCCAAATTCCATGAGCACCTCTGAGACCGAGTCGATTGCGCGCATTCAGACGAGCACAGGAAAATTACTGTTGCGTACCCTCATGCGTCGGAGAGACGTGATGAGGATTAACTGCTCGAAATTCCATGAGCCCGTACAAGAGCGAGTCGATTGCGCGTATTCGGTCGAGACCAGGAATATCACTGTTTCGACCCCTTATGCGTCTTAGCGACGTGATAAGGATTAACTGGTCGAAATTCCATGAGCACGTCGAAGAGCGAGTTGCTTGCGTGTATTCGGTCGAGAACAAGAAAATGACTGTTGCGACCCCTTGTGCGTCATAGCGACGTGATGAGGATTATCTGGTCGAAATTCCATGAACACGTCCAAGAGTGATCCAATTCCGCGTATTCGGACGAGCTCAAGAATATGACTGTTGCGGCGCTTTATGCGTCGGAGCGACTGAATGAGGTTTAACTGGTCGAAATTCGGGGAGCACTTCCAAGAGCGAGTCGTTTGCGCGCATTCGGTCAAGCACAGGAAAATGACTGTTGCGTACCTTCATGCGTCAGAGCGACGTGATGAGGATTAACTGGTCGAAATTCTACGAGCATGTCCAAGAGTGAGGTAATTAAGCTTATTCGGTCGAGCACAGCAAAATGATGGTGCCGTACCCTTATGCGTCGGAGCGACGTGATGAGAAGTAACTTGTTGAAATTCCATGAGGATGTCTAAGAGCGAATTGATTGTGCGTAGATTTCCTAGGTATACCTTGTGGCGCAAAATACATTTCTGACTTTCTGACGCAAATACAATGACATTGCGCAAATTTGCGCAAATTTTCTGACGCAAATACAGTGACTTTGCGCCACAAAGTATACCTAGGAAATCTAAGCACCAACTTGCCCAAGAAGTCTTTTTGATTGTGCGTATTCGGTCGAGCGCAAGGAAATGACTGTTGTGTAAACTTATGCGTCGGAGCGACGTGATGAGAATTAACTGGTTGAAATTCCATGACCACGTCCAAGAACGAGTCGATTGCGCGAATTCGGTCGAGAACAGGAATAACGCGATTTCGACCCCTTATGCGTGGGAGCGACGTGATGTGGATGAACTGTTCGAAATTCCATGAACACGTCCAAGAGCTTGTCGATTGCGGGTATTCGGTCGAGCACAAGAAAATGACTGCTGCGTAACCTTATGCGTCAGAGCGACGTGGTGAGGATTAGCTGGCCGAAATTACATGAGCACATACATGAGCGAATCGATTGCATGCATGCGTTCGAGCACAGGAAAATGGTGGTTGCGTACTCTTATGGGCCAAAGCGACGTGATGATGATTAAATGTTTGAAATTCCATGACCGCGTCTAAGAACGAGTTGATTGTGCGTATTCGGTCGAGCACAAGAAAATTACTGTTGCGTAACCGTATGCGTCGGAGCGACAGGATGAGGATGAACTGGTCGAAATTCCGCGAGCATTTCCAAGAGCGAGACGACTGCAGGTATTTGTCAACTACAGGGAAATGACTGTTCAGATACCTTATGCGTCGGAGCGATGTGATGAGGATTAAGTGGTCGAAATTACATGAGCACGTACAAGAGCGAGTCGATTGCGCGTATTCGGTCGAGACCAGGAATATCACTGTTTCGACCCCTTATGCGTCGGAGCGACGGGACAAGGATTAAGCGGTCGAAATTCCATGAGCACGTCAAAGAGCAAGTTTATTGCGCGTATTAGGTCGAGCACAGGAAAATGACTGTTGCGGCCGCTTATGCGTTGGAGCGGCGGGATGAGGATGAACTGGTGGAAATTCCATGAGCACTTCCAAGAGGAAGTCGATTTCGCGCGTTCGGTCGAGTACAGGAAAATTACTGTTGCGACCCCTTTTGCGTCATCGCGACGGGATGAGGATTATCTGGTCGAAATTCCACGAACACGTCCAAGAGCGAGTCGATTGCGCGTATTCGTTCGAGCATAGCAATATGATTGTGGCGTACTCATATGCGTAGAAGTGACGCGATGATGATTAAATGTTCGAAATTCCAAGAGCACGTCTAAGAGCCAGTTGATTGTGCTTATTCGGTCGAGCACAAGAAAATGATGGTGTCGTACCCTTATGCGTGGGAGCGACGTGATGTGGATGAACTGTTCGAAATTCCATGAGTACCTCCAAGAGCGAGTCGATTGCGTGTATTCGATCGAGTACAAGAAAATGACTGTTGCGTACCTTTATGCGTCATAGCGGTTTGCTGAGGATTACCTGGTCGAAATTCCACGAACACGTCCAAGAGCGAGTTGATTCCGCGTATTCTATCGAGCGCAGGAAAATGACTGTGTCGTAGAATTTGGCGTCGGAGCGACGTGATGAGGATTAACTGGTCGAAATTCCATGAGCACGTCTAAGAGCGATTCGATTGAACGTAATCGGTCGAGCACCAGGAAAATGACTGTTGCGACCCCTTATGCATCGGAGCGACGTGATGAGGATTAACTGGTCAAAATTCCATGAGCACGTCCAAGAGCAAGTCGATTTAACGTATTCGGTCGAGCACAAGGAAAATGACTGTTGTGGCCCCTTATGCGTCGGAGTGACGTGATAAGGATTAACTGATCGAAATTACATGAGCACCTCCATAAGTAAGTGGATTGCTCGTAAACGGTGGAGCACAGAAAAATGAGTGTTGCGTACCTTCATGCCTCGGAGTGACATGATGAGGATTAACTGGTCGAAATTCCATGAGCACGTCCAAGAGCGATTCGATTGAACGTAATCGGTCGAGCACAAGGAAAATGACTGTTGCGACCCCTTATGCATCGGAGCGACGTGATGAGGATTAACTGGTCAAAATTCCATGAGCACGTCCAAGAGCAAGTCGATTTAACGTATTCGTCGAGCACAAGGAAAATGACTGTTGTGGCCCCTTATGCGTCGGAGTGACGTGATAAGGAATAATTGAATGAAATTACATGAGCACGTCCATAAGCAAGTGGATTGCTCGTAAACGGTGGAGCACAGAAAAATGAGTGTTGCGTACCTTCATGCTTCGGAGTGACATGATGAGGATTAACTGGTCGAAATTCCACGAGCACGTCCAAGAGCGTGTCGATTGCGCGTATTCGGTAGAGCATAGGAAAATGACTGTTGCGACCCCTTATACATCGGAGCGACGTGATGAGGATTAACTTGTCCAAATTCCATGAGCTCGTTCCAGAGCGAGTCGATTGCATGTATCTGGTCGAGTACAGGAAAATGACAGTTGCGTGCCCTTATGTTCGGAGCGACGTGATGAGGATTAACTTGTCCAAATTCCATGAGCTCGTTCCAGAGCGAGGCGATTGCATGTATCTGGTCGAGTACAGGAAAATGACAGTTGCGACCCCTTATGTTCGGAGCGACGTGATGAGGATTAACTTGTCCAAATTCCATGAGCTCGTTCCAGAGCGAGTCGATTGCATGTATCTGGTCGAGTAGAGGAAATTGACTGTTGCGACCCCTTATGCATCGGAGCGACGTGATGAGGAATTACTTGTCGAAATTCCATGAGCTCGTCCAAGAGCGTGTCGATTGCGCGTATTCGGTAGAGCATAGGAAAATGACTGTTGCGACCCCTTATGCATCGGAGCGACGTGATGAGGATTGCCTTTTCGAAATTTCTTGAGGTCGTTCAAGAGCGAGTCGATTGCATGTATCTGGTCGAGCACAGGAAAATGGCTGTTGCGACCCCTTATGCATCGGAGCGACGTGATAAAGATTAACTAGTCGAAATTCTATTAGCACGTCCAAGAGCGAGTCGATTGCGCGTATTCGGTCGAGCACAAGAACACGACTGTTGCGTACCCTTATGCGTCAGAGTGACGTGATGAGGAATAACCGGTCAAAATTCCACGAGCACGTCCAAGAGCGAGACGATTTCGCGTAATCGGTCGAGCACAAGAAAATGACGGCCTGCGTACCCTTAAGCGTCGGAGCGACGGGAGAAGGGCTCGTGGCGGTGTTCTACTTGCTGCGAAACCAGGATGGGAGAAAATAGAGGGAGGCCCAAGTGAAGCGGTTAACACATCTACATTCTGGGTGGAAAGATGAGGAAGCACGTTTTTGTTTTGTTGGTGACGCCTGTTACGAATGTGTTTTATTATGAATAGCTTTAGCTTAGCATCGTTTACGCTGCACTTACGCGCTCATACACTGCAGCGCCCATAGTGTATATGGTCTTGCGTTTGTTTTTGTTTGCGCTGCAGTGACTTGATGGACAAAATGCAGTGAATTGCGTCAATTTTGGATTTTGAAGAACGTGTCTGCCGACAACGCGAGCGACGCGCAGTCATCTTGGCTGTAAAATGACATAGAAGACGAATGGACGCACCGTCACGCTTCGCTCGATTTATTAGGCTGCCAGCTGTACGCGTACTCGCGAGCCGTGAATGCCAATCGCAGCCAATCACCCGTGTGTACGACAATGGCGAACGGGTCACTACCCTGAACAGCGATAAGAGGTATTATCGAGACACCCTACCTGAAAACATTATGTATTGACCACACAATTAACAATTAACTGTTGTGGCAATGATAAAATAAATAAATAAATAAATAAATACGCCTCATTCTGCACTACGTACGTGGCGCGGAAGCGTGTTATCGGTGTAGTGCGAGAGCAACGATGCCTCACAGAATAGCAGCCAAGAATCACAACCGAGGAAATAAAGGGACGTGAAGCCAGTAGCACCAAACACTCGACTTGGAAGTAGTAGGAGATTGGTGCATCGGGGAGCACAACTGTGGCTTAGACTGTGACCACTCACTTCGCTGTACCACGCACCTCTGCACGGACTGGGCTGAATGGTTGAGGGCTGCCCTTATTCGAGTGAGGCTCCGAACAGACCAAAATAGTGTCGTATTCGACGGGCGTGATGAGTGCAGCGTATCCCACTATTCTGTTCCAAGTACTACGAGTCACACGGATCCACTGCCTCCAGCTGCCACTGCTCCGCATTTCTTGTTAAAAAAAAAAAACAATCCTTCTAGCAGACCTGATAAGCGGGGCGGGATGCATGAAGCTGGTGCCGCCACGGGGTGAAGCCCTTGCTGCTTTTTATTCTGTACGGCAGCGCATATCTTACCTAGCTTATTGGGAGGAGTGAAAGCAACATTAACATCATATCTACTAGCAACTTTTTAAAGCCTGTGCGACACTGAATGAATATACGGAATAGCCACAACTCTTTTTTTGCGATTACTGCTCTCTGTAATTACGTCCGTCCCTCTCGAAACCGACTTCTTTAGGCGCTCAGCTACAGTGGCCACAGCTCCACTAGGATAACCTGCTTCTAATAGGCGCCTATTAGAAGCAGGTTATCCTAGTGGAGCGGTGGCCACTGTAGCTGAGCGCCTAAAGAAGTCGGTTTCGAGAGGGACGGACGTAATTACAGAGAGCAGTAATCGCAAAAAAAGAGTTGTGGCTATTCCGTATATTCATTCAGTGTCGCACAGGCTTAAAAAAGTTGCTAGTAGATATGATGTTAATGTTGCTTTTACTGCTCCCAATAAGCTAGGTAAGATATGCGCTGCCGTACAGAATAAAAAGGAGCGGTTTAAAGGCAAAAAACGAACAGATATTTGTCCCTTGCTGCACTGTGTGTATAGCACTTGCGGTCACGCTTCTCAGCACAGAATGTGCGCAATCAGGCAGAGTCAACAAAACTGCTTCGATGCAGCTGTTTGGCTGCACATTGATGCTTATTAAAAATAATTTGTTCAACGGCAGCCTGTAGCGGTGATCAACTTAGTGTCGGCCAGTTTATTACATCTGAACCAATGCGCGCTTTTCTTTCTTTTGCGATTGCAATTATATGGACGTCGCCGTGATGTTTCGAACAATGTCTACCTGCGAGGAGTGACCCGTATATGCTGCGGGTTCGAGGGCGAGCATGATACAGTGAGTCGAGAAGGATGGTTGCTGGATGCACTCTGTCTTCCCGCGCGCCCATGTTCGAGGTAACGCGATCCAACGCGTGCTGGGGAAGATGAGCGGGCGTCTCCTTCTGCCCAACTGCAGCGCATGGCTTTCTGAGTGGCTGAGCCCAGCGGAGTGCATACGCCGCCCGGGCGAGTATGCTGGCGGTCATATATGCGGCAGGTTTCGGGGTTGACGACAAGCAGGATACGGCTTCATTCGCGCTGTCTTCCTGCGGGCCTATATACTGTTGCCTATTCTGAGTTTTGGAGACGCGGCGCAGTTGAGCGGGTGAAGCAAACGGCAGCACGAAGGCGTTCGCATTATCGGATAAGTTCGGAGGAGCGCTCGCGCACCCTCTCAACTGCCGGCGCCGCTCATCCTCACGCGGGCGTTGTGACAGCGTCTGTGCATGCTTATCTCTCCTTGCGTGGTACCATGCTTGTTTAGTTAGTAAACAAATGCGTACTGCAATTTATGCGGGTTTTAATATTACGAACCTTAATTAATTTATGTAATAGTCTAATACATTGCTATCGCTATCGATGTTTCGCCTTTCGGGCGAAACTGCGTTTTTTTTATTGCTTTCTTGCACTTCGCCCCCCCCCCCCTTTCGAAGTAGAAGTGGCAAACAATCAAGTGACAAAATCGCGCCAAATAAGATGGTGGCATTTTGACAGCAATGACAAATTTCTTTCGCGAAACACGGGTGACTGACTTTATTTCTTGGTTTTACGCCGGGGCATGGCACTGCACCTTTTGTCTCCGTGCGTGCACTCGACGAGCAACGACTGAATTCGCCCCATTCCTTTTCGAAAAAGGAAGAAAGGTGGCGGAGGAGTAGCGCCACACGTGGACAAGCGCTGCGCCTATTTATGCGGGCCGCGATTCCTCGTTGACACTGGGGTAATTGGGTTGGCCCCCGAGTCCCGGCTGGGGACAGGAGCGCCGTCGGGCCCCCATAATAACTTTTTCTCCCTCGGCTGCCCCCACGAGCGAGCCAATTTGTCGAGCCCGATCCAATTTTCGATCTCTCGTCGCTCGGTTGGCGCTCGCCGCCGTCTTTGGATGCCGCGCTGCTGTGACAGTAATTTGGCGCGCGTTTTAATCTCGTTCAACTGCGCGCAGCTCATAAATAATTATTAGCGCTAGCCCCGTCTGTTTTCCTCGAAGCGTGTGTAGCTCAACTGTGGGCGCATTCAGCTGTCCCACGGTCAGCGCAGCATGGGCGCACTGCGGTGGCAGCGTGTCTCACCATTTGTGTTCATTTGTAAAAAAGAAAGTGCTACTTCGCTCGTGCTACGCGCCTGATGACTTATTCTATCGCCGCTACGGGCTGACTGTGTGCCTCGACCCAGTGCGCCTTCTTCACGTATGGCTACGAAAGAGAGCAAACTTGTTATTTCCCGTCCTCGTAACTGGTTGGCGCAGGAACCGCGTCACCAGCGCTCACTCTAACACCACACGCGCTCGCTTTCGGTGTGTGCTCACCGCGCCGTACCTGTCACCGCCTTCGGTTTCTTGCTCTTCATCAAACGGCTGCAGCGTAGATTTGGCAATCACCGTTTTACGCCTTCACCCATACTCCGTGCCAGTGCTTCGTCTCTCAGCTGTGACATGCGATCATGGTGCGAATGTCGATACACATGACCGCATGCTCGTTTTTAAGCTTGTCTCGGCGTCCTTCTTTTCTTCCGTACTTTCAGTGTGATCGTAACTGTGAACATGGTCCACGCGTGAGGAGACCTCGCTTGGCTTTCTTAAGTAGTTGTATTTATTAATACCAGTTTTGCTGTTTTGAATATTCTAAAATAAAGAGAGCCTTAGGCGCCTATACGCAATTTTAGAGCCACCCTAGCGTTTTCGCGATGTCTAATCAATTTGAAAAATCACCGTCGCATGTGACAAAACAAGCTGCTTAGGGTTTCCGAGTCCGCTCTGTGCTTCCTGCGGTGCACCAAGTAATTTTTTGTATGGTCTGCATCCTCTGCAGAAGAGCCACTCGTTTGTGCTTGGCTTACACGTGCTTGGACGACATTATATTGTTCTTCCCGTTGGTCCAGACACGCACACAAAGCCCTTCTAACATTCTTCAAGGCGAAAGATCTATAGACTCCCGTTGGTAGCCGACCATATTGCTCCACTTTTTGTGCTAATTTGTGGCCACCATTTGCAGCGCATTAAGTGCCAACCCATGACTGTGTGACGCGCATGCATGTTTAAATCTTGTGTGGTTCTGCATCCCCCCTCACTCTTTCCCACTTAATTTTCTTCTCTCCTGTTCTTCACTCACTATTCTATGTATACCTCTTGTCTTCTAGAGCCAGCAAGCGTTGTGCCCATCCTGGTGGCAGTTGCCAGCTAGCTCTCTTTCCCCTCTCGGCGATTGTTTTTGTGTGTACAAACCAAATAATAATAATAATAATAATAATAATAATAATAATAATAATAATAATAATAATAATAATAATAATAATAATAATAATAATAATAATAATAATCAAATGTTTCTAATAGTGCCCAGGAACAGCTATGGAACCTTCGTACTGGTGCACTTAAAAAGTAGCACGCAAGACAAAAATATACAAAAAAGACATACGTGGTAGACAAAACAGTGAAAGATGAAGAAAGCAGTCGGTTTAACAGAAAACGGGAAGAGGGGCGTAAAAAGGGAATAAATCATACAACATGATTATATACATTTATACAAAACACAGTAAATGAACTATGAAATCTGTCAATACAGGCAGAATACTTATTACATGTTCTTGGAGTCGTCATAGGACAGTCTTTAATGCAACAAGGCCGGGCAGAAATGTGGAATGTTGCCTGGTATACTTCTGCGGCACGGAACATTGCACTGATTATGACGCTTTAGGCAATCTACAATGCCATGAATCACGTTATAGAGGAAGGAACAAAGGTTTGACTTAATACGTCTTGATTTTAGAGGATTGAGTTGAGGTATATTTGAGAGGGCTGGACTATGGTCACCAGAACGGCAATAGCGGTGCGCGTTCAATGGGATCAGAATTGGATTTGCATGTTCCACCCCAAACTAGTGAGGCATACTATAGTTGTGGAAGACACATGGTAGGATACAACTTCAGAAAGGCAACAGGGAGTGGAAGTCATTCGATGTACGACAAACAATACGAAGAGAACGAAGGGCACGTTGTTTTGCATACTTAGCGTGTGAAGAGAAGGGTAGCGTTTTATCACAAAATACACACCAAGATCTTTCATTTTGTTGACCCTGGGCAGTGGAGTATGCCAAAGGGTGTATGGAAATTGCGCATGGTGTGTTTCCGGGTATAGCTCAATACCAGAGTCTTGGAAGCATTTAAGAGTAGCTTATTGTTCCCGCACCAGTTCAATCAATCAATCAATCAATCAATCAATCAATCAATCAATCAATCAATCAATCAATCAATCAATCAATCAATTATTTAACGTGCCCAGGAACAACACTAAGGTCTGAGTGCTGGCGTACGCGTATATTAAAAACAAACAAACAAAATCCTGCAGGAGAATATAAACAAAAACACCATGAATAAAAAGAACAATTATGAAAAGAAGAATGTGCATACAACAAAGTGCATGATAAATACAAATGAAAAAAAAAAAAACTCAGTGCCCTTCCACTCTGTGAAGAAGGGTGACCAGCGAAGCTGTGGATGTGGGCCCCTTATGGCGAATTGCACCTCCACAGTGGGTCGGCCGTGCATTGCACTATGTTCGGGATCGGCTCACGTATGGGGAGTGTTTAACGCCGGTTTCACTTCCGCCGCGGCTCGGCCTGGTATTGTACTATCTTCAGGATCGGCCCACGCATGGGGCGTGCTTAACGCCTGCGTCACTACCGCCGCGGGTCGGCCCGACATTGAACGATCTTCGGGATTTTTTTGTACACGCGTACACGATAGCGGGTAAAGCAGCCCTTAACAACTTCGGTGTAAAAGGAGGAGAAGCGCAGTTGGACGATGTGTGAAACTATGATAGAACGACGCGAAGCTTGGAAAAGAACAATGACAGTGAGTTATAAAACATATAGACTTAGTCAAAATAAGCGTTATAAAGAGTCAGTATTTTGTGGGTGGTTGATTGTCGGTGATGTCAGACAGGAACATGGAAAAGCATGTTCTCTGGTGATCTTGCGCGGCATACGAAACATAATGCAACTGAAGGGTTCTATACGGGTGACAATACTGTGTAGGAGTTTCTAAAGAAACAGAAGGTCAGTGCGATTACTTCGGCAGCCAAGTAAGGGCAATGCCAATTATCTAACAGTGATAGAAGAAGGTCCAATGTCCGTGTTAGCAAAGCGGTGATGAAATAAGCTTAGAAACGTTTTCTGGACCCGATCTATAATGTCACTGTTGTATCTAGATGTGCCATTCCAGATGACCGACGAGTATTCGAGACGAGGAAGACAGATTGTTGTGTACAACTTGCAGAACGGCGTAGGAGAATTGAATTACCCTCGATAGTCTGCAAACCGAGCCATGAAAGCGCATACCCCGCATTGCAACGGGTTTAGTGTGAGCAGAAAAGTAAGGTTGCACCAAAAGGTACACCGAGATCATTGATATCGCAGACCTTACACAATGGTACACAACATAGAGAATAAGAAAAAGAAATACTCACTGTTTTGCGTGTGGAAGTCATGACTTTGATTTTAGCAACGTTCAAGGTGATGATATTATTTCTGCACCATTTAGAAAAAGAAAACAGGTCAGACTGTTGAATGCAACAGTCACCAACCGTATGAATTTACCTAAAAATCTTGATATCACGGGCATATAGAAGGAAAGAAGATTTTTGAATAGTGGAAAGAACGTCATTAATAAAAACTAAAAAGCAGTGGTCATAATACTGATCCATGAGGGACGCCGCTGGTTGCAATGTAAAAAGACGACGTTTGGCCATCGACGTTAGCGTAGCATGATCTATCAAGAAGATAACTGCGCAAGAAATTTACAGTTTAAGAGACAACACCAAAGTGCGTAAGCTTGATCAGAAGTAGTGAGTGGCTGCCTACATTAGAAGCTCTGCTGAGGTCACAGTAAATGGTGTCAACCTGGCTCCTTTGAACTACCGGCGCGATCTGTGTCATGAGACAGGCGTGATTTGTTATAGGGCAGCGGCCGGTGAGAAATCCATGCTGATTCGCAATCAATGAGTTCTTCGCAGTAAAAGACAATATGCTGTGAAGAGCTAGCTCAAAAATCTTAGACGCGGCACAGACAAGCGAAATCGGGCGATAATTCAAGGCATTGGTTTTACAGCCAAACTTAAAAAGATGAAAAACACGAGCAGTTTTCCACATGTGAAAGAAAGTGTAAGTATTGACAGAGTTATTAAATAGAGATGTCACTACTGGGGCAAATATACGGCCGTAAGCTATTAGAATTGCGGAGGGGATGTCATCAGGCCCGCAGGATAGGGAAGGCTTCAAGCGCTTAAGACATTCGCTGATGAGCTTTTTATTAAACAACACAACACTAGACTTAGGAACCACCGTGTGCTGCCGACTGACACCAGCGTTGAAAACTGAAGCTGATAAGGATAAGGAATGGGCAGCAAAACAATCCGCGACTGTTTGGATTTCTACTCCTCTAGAGTCAAGCAGGCGAAACACTCTCCATGTATATTAGAGCGCTTGCGGGTATACTTCCACAATTCCGCCGGCCGATCGGAGCCGCCCTTTTCCGAGAATGCCATATATCAGTGGCGATGCGGCGTATAGAGGCATTTAAGAGAAAGCCCGAAAAAAGCGCAGTTCTTGTCCCCACTCATTAGGCACAGAACTTCTGGATTTATGGTGCGCGCATTCTTTATGCTTTAGGGCAGTTATAAGTTCAGATGAGAACCAGTGTGGATATTTAGAGCGTTCAAAACTGTATTGGGGAATGGATTTGTGCATAATCTGAAAAGAAGCTGCGTAAACGGATCTACTTGGTCATCAACATTGATTTTTTCTTTAACCATTGACCAATCGTTGGTGGACAAGAAATCACATAAACAAACATAATCACCAAACTTGAAAGCAAAACGAGAGGATTCATTTATGCCACTGGAGGAGCTCTGCCTCAGGTCTGAAACAGAGGTAGTTATGTCTATTCACGGGTGAAAATTATCGCGACGCACAAGGAAAACGTCAGAACGAGAGACATCTATAACTTGAGCATTGCCATAAGAATTGGCGATCAAGTTATGCTGCTGAATGGGCCAGAAGGACAGTAAGTCAAACAGGCTGCTATTGTTCTACATATAATGATTGTAATCATAATATAACAAACGTGTGCAAATTAATTCCAGGTGTATAAAATCACCAAGAATCATTACTCTGTACTTGCTATGGGAAGATAAGATATTTTCAATGGAATAGATGACCTCATCAAATAAGACAAGAGGAGTAATCGGCGGTACACAGAAAGATCCAATTAAAATTTTTTTTCACAGTGCGCTACGTTGACTTTTAGCCAAATCGACTTCGGTACACTTTCTGTGCCGTTGCGCCGAGCACATCTCAATGAGCTGTCAACCGTAATCAGTATGCCACCACCTTTTTGTTTAGATCCAAAGTCCCGGTCACTGTGGAAGACGTTGTAGTGTGGTGAAAAAAAAAGTACATGGACGTACGTGATCTCAACCAACCGAATCTCATGCACTGCGGGCATTTTCTAATACCGGGCGTCCGGACGTTGTATACAGTGTCGCCTTTAATTTTAAAGGTGATTTTCTCAAGTTGCGCCAGATGAAGTTCAGGGCCTGCTGGCTTTTCTTGTTATGTATTCAACATGAGCTTTGCAGGACAAATGGTTGTGAGAAGAACGCCTAAGTATTTGTACTAAGTAGCATCAGATAAGTAAATTGCCAACAAGAAATGATTTTTCATTAATGGCCGCTTTTTGTTTGTGAACCTTACTAAACTGCATTTGGAAATATTACGACTCATATTGCACTTGCGGCACCATGTAATCACAAAGTTGAGGCTTTCCTGCAGACGCTTGTAAACTACGTCACAATTAACTTGACGCTATATACAGCAGTCATCCACCCAAAGTCTGATGTTTATGATGTCTTACTGAAGCATAAGAAAAAAAAAAAAAACTACGCTAACAAGACGTAGCGAATTATTTGAACCAAAAACTGCTCAAAAAATGACATGATAAAGTGCATAAGCGGGACTGAACGAGGACGTAGAAAGAAACAGATACATAGAGACAGCGCTCAACTTTCAACTATAGATTTTATTTTCGCACGCATCGATGTACATATACCGTACGAGCGGAAACAAACGTGACAGAAAAAAACAACAACATTCAGTGGTGCATATCGATGAACCGTACCCGTGTGCAAGGCATGGTGAAAGCATATACTGCAATGGTTATAAAGATAAACCGAGGAACCGTGTCTCCTTTTCAGATAGCGACACTGAAGGCTTGCTCACGCACTTCCGCTATCTCACTTGTCATACTGCCTTGAGCCCTATACAGAATGGAAGTACTTTCAAACATGGGTTTGCAGGAACAATCTCGGCATTGAATACGTAAATGACCCGAGATTACCCTAGTGACGTTATATCGATGCTCTTTTAATCTCTCATTGATGCATCTGCCTGTTTGGCCAACATACGTTCTTCCGTACGAAAGGGGAATAACATAGACAACGTTATGAGTGCGCCAATACCCTGAGATACGCGAAGCAGCTGCGAACAACAATGCATCAGGTTGAAGTGCGCGTGGGTGTCGTTATTATCGTTCGCTGGGGCTCCCTCTAAACCCAGAGAGATTTATTACGAGAGAAACGCTGACAGGTCGAACTGAACTTATAGCCTGTTACTCGTAAACCTGAAGAGGCAGACATAACTGCATGAAAAATCGTGATGCCTAGGTAGCTAAATAGGTCCACGAAGTAACCTTGTAATTAGTGTTCACTTATGTATACATACGTTGCAATCGCGAAATGGAAGCCGAGCAACAGTCAACTCATGTTTACTTAGTGTAGGAATCCTAAGACTATAGTGCCATATCTGTAATTAAAATGTGCAACACAACCCCTTGGCGTTCCAATGAAGTTTCCCGAAAGCTTCCTTCTAGCAGTTTATCATTCACGTATACATTACTGCGCTAACGGAGGCGGCAGTCCGGCGACAGAGGCAGCATACAAAGCTCTACAAAGTGGTACGTTCTTTTAAGCAAACGAACGCGGGACATTGTTCCACCAATGGTTCCACTGCGTTGTGACAAGGACCTACTGGCACACAGATAACACAGCCTTGCACAGATAACCGACATCTATGGGAGTCGCCTGCGCCCACTCTTGTTCTACCGTTGGCCGTTGGCATCGCTTTCATGACCTGTTCGTCTTATTACTTTTCGAAGCTAGATCGAGATGCCTTAGAACACGCACTTATAAAGCGAGATATAAGAAGCTAGAAGAAGCATGTGCTTGCTGCGGTAAAGCTAGGGAAACGATGGAGCATGTTTTATTAGAATGTGAAGATATCTGCCCAGTGGTCGATTTAGGCACCACTGGCCTCCTTGAAGCTCTTAGGTTCAGTGAGAGCAGGGGGAAAGTAAACGTGCGCGCAATAGAGATTAGTAAGTGGCGATTGGAAGATTGGTGGAAGAAAAAATAGAGAAACGGCAAACAACGGAGGCCTACAAAAACTAAGTCCGCATAGGGGTCCAGAAACTTTGGTTACGGAAATTCATCGTGGTTTTTTTTTTTCCCTTCTTTAACGTAGGTAGGACATTAGGCAATAAAATAACAAGAGCTTGGTGGCACAACCCACTGCCCCGTTCCAAAGGGGACGTTAATGACATCCATCCGTCTCCTACTCTACTATAGAGTGGGGTGCCGTTGTTCTTAAACGGCGGCTGTTGGGTTGTGACGAACTGCTTGTATGGCTGATGACTTCTGTGAACTAAGTGACAGTGATGTTACAAGGCTTTGGTCACTTCGCTCCAAAGCCTCCATTGGTCACTTGGCTCCAAAAGTTGACTGCCCGAAACTGAAAAATGTCGGTGCGTGTAGTGCGCCGCTCCCTAAAATAGCATTAAAAATTGTCGTCCTCATTGCATTTTTGTACGCCGTAACAAACCGCACAGCTCTTGCAAATTAAATCATAGTGTTTATAAAGTTCATAAAGTTCACAACACACCGCAGCCGTGGCTTCGTGGTAGAGTGTCCGCCTCGGCTGCGGAAGGTCATGGGTTCGATTACTACGGCCGCCCACCGGTTCGTCGAAAGTGCGCACAAGCGCTCCCCCGGCCTGGCCCTCGGCTTTCTTCAGGGGTGACATGCTTGGACAGGGAGCCTGCGCCCCTCAAGTCCCGTCGAAACCCTCGTGAGCACAACATTGAGACACTAGCACGACCAGTATAGACTTGTGTAGAGTTCACAACAGTAGCATTGTTTATTTTTGTAAAGTTCGCTTCGGCGCTTTTTAGAAACTGGAAACCCCGTAACGTTCGAGGATAGAACGATTACAACTTATTTAATACTCTGAAAGGTTGCCCGTTAGTGTGTCTTTAGTTCGAAAAGAGAATTACGCATACGACTTCACTGCGTATGCATGTTTCGCACCACCGTTATGCGGCCGCCACACAAAGCTTTGCAGCTAGGAAAGAGTTACGTGACACAAGGCCTACAATGCAGCACGTTCTAAAGCACTGGGATACCTTTTGTAAGCTTTCAACTCATGTAGACATCCAACAATACTGAAAAAAAGGTATGCTCACCTTTCCTTGAAACAGACTGGATATATTTCTTGCACACATCGGGCACAGGATTTACTTGTTAAAACGTGTGCCAGGTCCTCTGCCTTTGATTACGGTACACAGCAGTAAATCATAATGTCATCTTTGACATTAGGCTATCTGTAATCAACTCAAAAAAGATAGTTTATCCTATAGACTTCTTCAATATATTTTTAGTCTCTTACGGAGGAAAGGAAAGGTTACGCCGTTTTCCACCTGTACCCGTTTACTTCTCTTGCACGGCTCTCCCTACTCTAATCTCACTATTCAAACGCGAAACATTCGCAAATTTTGTTTTCTTTTTGCATTTGTGAATTTATGCGTTAACCACCAATACACGCGCCTTGTGCTTGCCAAAATAGCAGCACTAGTGTTGGAACAGATAGCGGAAGCAGACGACAGCGAGCAGGCTACTAGCGCCACTATGCTCGTGCGTTCTGTCCCTAGCGACAAATTGGTTTAACTACACCACGCGCGATGGCGAAGGGACATTTGTGCAGGTCTGGAGTTCAGTAGGTCGTGGGTGTAACCACGGGTGCTATTCTAAGACATGGCGGATAGAAACGAAATAGGAAAGGCCCTGACGTCATGTTTTAGAAGCCGGAAATGCAGTCATGTTGGTGTGCCATCTCTCATCGCGCCTCCTATCACCTCGCCGGAGCAGATAGGCGTGAGCTTTGAACTTGCATGGCTGCGAGCCACCAGAAGTGTGTGCTGCCGACGTGGGTCAGAACAAAGCATACGAAACTTCTGCAACAGTTTTTGTGAAGCAGACGCACTCCCGTGCTTTTCCGTGGCACGTTGAAAAATACGACAACGATCCGCGCGGTGACTGCTTGAATGTCTCTGTTGCTGGCTGACGCTCACACTCACAGACCTAAAATACAACTTTCAAGCTTACACACCACACTCCAAAGTCAGCTTGTGTCACGAACAGAGTATCCTGCGAGAAAGACACGGGCCGAAAAAATCTTATTTCACTTTTCGGAGGCCGAGAGCAGCAGCGAGAGCTTCAGGAGCGGGGCTGCTATGGCAACGTTGGTGTTGGGCACACCAGTCTCAGTGCTCCTTTGCGAAAAAGAGCACGTGACTTCCGCCACACACACTTCAACTGATCCGAGCCTCTGGGCCTCTCCTACGTTTTCCTTCCTGCATGATTCCGGAAATTCCGCCATTTTCTTCGAGGCGTGTACTCTTAAAGAAGTACACATCCTTTGGGGTTTATCTTGTCCCACAACAATAATAGTTATCTGCCTTTCTTGCTTTTCCTTTCTTGAAAACTCTGCGCTCGCTTTATACTTTCCTCTCGAGAATACAATGTCACGTTGATAATGCGCGTGCCGTTCGTGACTTGGAAGTCCCAGGCGCGTAGCATTAAAGATAGGACATTCGGGCAAAGTAGATGACGGTTATCGTTGTGGAACAAGATAAGGATAAACTCCAAAGGGTGCAAACTTTTTTAAGAGTGTGGCGTAGGCGCGATGCGTACGAAATGGTGCTGATGACCCCGATTTGCTTTCGTAACGTGACGCACATTTAGCGTTTCTCTTAGAAAACTGTCATGTAGACATCGAACCTAACATTTTTGATAAAGAAAACAGTATTTCTCCTCAGTAAAAACAAGGATGCTAGCTCAAAGCGTACACTTATTCAGTCGAAAACGCTTTTCGCTTTCGTCGTCTGCCGCGTAGAAGCCATTGTCTGCCTCATTACTATAATCGGATGCAACTTAAGTCTGCAGTGAAGCCGCGCCCAGGCCCTCACCCGCGAAGCACTGTTCCTCTGCGTGGCTGCAAAAACTTCGTACTTCAAACTATCCCTGTTACCTAAATAAGGCGGTAACCACGAGAATGAGGTTATAAGCGCGTAATTTCATACGTTTCACTCGTCTAGTACAGTGGAACGGTGAAAGCCTAATTTTATATTGAAGTGAAATAAAACACTTGTAACGTACAAACCCGGCGTGCACCAGATATCTTCACAAGAAACAAAAGCCAAAATGTGTAACTGTTTTGTACAAGACTGCAAATACTATAACGTTATACAACAAACATTCATATCCAATAATTATTATTATCATTCATGGCGTTACAAAAACTGTTGTCTGCACAAAACGAATCAGGGGTTAAACATGCTTCAGTTTCCAACATGGACGTCTCTCCTGCGGAAGCATTTCTGGCTGGGCACCACTATGCATCTGGCGTTCCTGCTTCATCGAGGTAGTCTTTATCCACTGTACCATCATCAGGTGCGCTTCAGGCGTTCCAGGCTACTCCGACTATACCGAGCCAGTTCAAAAGACACAACAGTGGAATGCCCTCTGCAGTGGCGCTCAGCAAATCTTGCTGAATACGTATATAAAGCTACGAAAAGAGCAACCGAGTGAAGGGATAACGCAGATCTCTGGGAGGGTGAGTGAACTAACCGGTGTGAGCTTATGCAAAGTTTTTGATTCCAGGCGCACTGCGAAAAACACGGACGGAGTAGTACGGACACCTCCACGGAAGTGGTCTAAAAGTGAAGGCTGTAAGAGGCGCATGCATACTTATGACAACTTTACACTGACTGCATTAAGAAACAGCGTTCACGGCTTTTTACACCACAGTGAGATCCCAACAGTGCAGCAGATCGCTGCGGAATTAGCATCCGCCAACAAAGAAGATCTGCCAACCCTTCAGCCGTGAACAATCCGTCGCCTCCTCCTGGACATCGGCTTCAAGAGCCAGAAACGCGGGAAAAACTCCTTGCTCATCGAGCGCGAAAACTAGTTGTGGTGGAAGCACAAGTATCTTTACGAGATTGCTCGGTACAGGGAAGAAAGTTGCAAGATATTCTATCTTGATGAAACGTGGGTCACTGCTGGCCACACAGTGAGCAAGGTCTGGGCTGATAAGACAGTCGTCACGCGACGCGTACTTGCGCGGCTTGACAACGAGGCTGAAGCAGCCGTCGGGAAAAGGACAGCGCCTTATCGTGACTCATGTTGGCAGTGAGGGCAGGTTTGTTGACGGTTGCCTGGATGTGTTCCTGCGAAAGAAAACAGGTGTCTACTACGAGGAAATGGACGGCAACCATTTCGAGACGTTGTTCAGCTCTTTCGTCCGTAGACAGCCATGAGGAAGCGTCATTGTCATGGACAATGCGTCATACCATTCCTGGTGCATAGAGGAAATACCGTCGCTGACATGGCAGAAGGTAGAGATCCAAAACTGGGGTGTGGCCTCGAAGGCGATCCCGTGCCATGTCGCCATGACCAAAAACCAGCTGCGTGACACTGTGGTCACCGTAAAGACTAAATTTATGAAGTATCGGATTGATGTGGCTGGTGGAAGTGCTGGCTGTGTTTTCCACATGCTCCTTCCATATCACTGTGAATTTAACCCCATAGAACTCATTTGGACACAGATTAAGAATGGAGTGGCAGCGATGAACACCACATTCAAGACCAAAAATGTACACAACGTTCTTGTTGAAGGAAGTCGCAGCAGAGAACTGAGCCAAGGCTGTGCAGCATGTGAAGAGTGTAGAAACACATGGGAGATGCGAGGGTTTAGTGACAAGATGGAGCCAATCATCATCAACCTGGGAAGTGGCAACAGCACGTCTGAATCGGAGCTTTCTGATATTAAGCCATTGCAGTCAGCTAAAAAAGACCACGAACTCAATACATACCAGCTTAAAACAGACATGTTCTGGCTGACGAAGTCATGGTTGGGCAGCCGTCTAAACACCTCATCAAGCCTATTGCACTGCTGAAGTGCTGCACTGGCTGAAGTTATCTGCAGGCGCACCTTTATTTTAAATTGTGGTGCTTGACGTCTCGGAGCAACATATGAGCTATCAGGAACACCATAGCGGAGGGCTTGATTGTGCCCCCTTCGACATCTCACCTCGACTACACGATGGCTGACGCACGCTCCCCAGGTGTCTTCGCTGCTGCTGCTTGACTGTGCCCGCGGCCTCATCTCACCTCGACTACATGATGGATGACGCACGCTCCCCAGATGTCCTCACCGCTGGTGCTTGACCACGCCCGCGGCCTCACCTCACCTCGACTACACGATGGATGACGCACGCTACCCAGATGTCCTCACCGCTGCTACTTGACAATGCCTGCGGCCTCATCTTACCTCGACTACACGATGGCTGATGCATGCTCCCCAGATGTCCTCACTGCTGCTACTTGACCGTGCCCGCTGCCATGTCTCACCTCGACCGCACGATGGCTGACGCACGCTCCCCAGGTGTCCTCGCTGCTGCTGCTTGACTGTGCCCGCGGCCTCATCTCACCTCAACTACACAATAACTGATGTGCGCTCCCCAGATGTCCTCGCCGCTGGTGCTTCACCGTGCTCGCGGCCATATCTTACCTCGACTACACGATCGCTGACGTGACGCACACTCCCCAAGTGTCCTCGTTGCTGCTGCTTGGCTGTGCCCGCGGCCTTGTCTCATTTCGACTACATGACGGCTGACGCACACACCTCAGATGTCCTCACTGCTGCTGCTTGATTATGCCCGCTGCCTCATCTTCGACCACACAATACCTTATGCGCGTTCCCCAGATGTCCTCACAGCTGGTGCTTGACTGTGCCCACTGCCACGTCTCACTTCGACTACGCGATGGCTGGCTGACACACGTTCCCCAGGTGTCCTCACTGCTTTCCTTCGTGCCCTCTGTCACATTTCACCTCTACTACATGGTGGCTGATGCATGACTTCCAGAATGCTGTGACTCCTCCCACATGCTCTCCTGCGCCTCTCGAGTTCAGCGTTTTAAAGCCCTTTTGTATCAGGCTGCACCTTTATACAGTGGATTTAGCCCTGTCGCTAGAGCTGTTGATCCTGTTATCGTTAGATTTTGCACAACTGAATGTTTCTGAGCACAAGGCACAAACGCATCCATCATCTCGCAAGAGCAGGTCATGCTACAAGAGGTGATCTAGAAGATGCGGATTACATATCTTTAATGTATTGAAGCAGTTCCCCACAAACATACTTATAGTTCGCATTGAATCAACATAGACGAGGATACAGTTCATTGCAGTCAAATCGTGGATCCAGTCATCGCTGACAGTTTTTGCTGCCTAGAACTCTAGTATGTGCCACCCCTCTCGACGCCTCAATGGATCAGCTATCCTGAAGTGACCGAAACGCGCCTTGCTGGGTAAAGCCCATTGTGGCTCTTTTTCTTTACACATGGAGGCGGCTGAATAACTCAGTTTCCAAGCGTTTCACTCCAGAGAAGCCAAGCAACAGGCCAGGGGATGTCTTCCACCCGTTGTATCAATGGTGGTTGCCCGCAAATATAGGGGATGCAACCCCACACCTCCTTTAGCTTGCCCTGGTTGAGGCCCTGCACCGGCTAGTTTCAACATGCTGGTAAGCATAACAAGCATTCTTAGCATACACAAGGTCCTACTTAATCTCCTCCTCGACCTGCAAGGCAATATGAGACACGGCCACGAGGGCTACACCGATGCCACCTTCTGAGCCTACTGGTGCATCACGAACCACGTTGGAGACTCTTGAAGGCACAAACCCGCTTCACAATGTGACTACAAGTGGGGCATAGTAGCGTCCGCAACTCAGTTCTACGTCTTAACGCAATGACGGACACCGATTGCAAAAGCGTGCTTCTACATGCGGCAGCGTACATTGGAACAGGTCGAGATAACACAATGCCGCAGGAAGCCATTTTGCGCGAGTCATCTAGAGGCGTCATAGAAAGCAGTGCGGCACGCGATAACCCCCCTCCCCCCCCTCCCAAAGAAAGAATGGAAGAGAAGCGTGGCGGACGCGTGTGCCAGCCCAGCCGCAGCCGCTGCGCAAAACAATGGCCCAGATGCGACGGATACGTTTAGTCCACGAGCACCATAGCCACGTCAGGCAAAGCTGCATGTCAGGCCAGCAGATATGATGGGACGCGCATGCGCACCGCTGTTCTAGTGGCCCTCTCGACAGCAGGCACCGCGTCGGTAGACGGCGCGTCGATGCAGTTTGGCACGCGCTCCCGTGGTCCGTATACTTTTGCTCTCGGCCGTGAGAAAAACCCGGGTGGACATCGGTTCAGAGGTGTATGTTGTCCTAGACTAATGCATGCTCTTTTGTCACACTGAAGCCACTGGGTCTTGGGTCTCTTCACTCGGACCCAACACCCCATATTGTTTTAATGGAAAAATAAACACAAATTCCATCCACCAGTTTGCGTTTCAAAGTTGTCTTGCCACAACACTAAGTTAGTACGAACAACAGTGAAAAGTTTACCCAGCAACATTGCCTCGAGGGCTGCTATATAATCGTACTCCGCATAAATTACTTTTGTTAGTATCTGATGTATCTGATGAATATTGCCTGTTTATACCATCCTAATGCCCAATGCACCTCAACCAAGCACCTATCTTGGGCACACGAACTTCGCAAATGTCTTATCACATGCAGCTTGATTTTTAAATGTGCAACAGTACAAACGGCCAAAAAATATGTTTGCAGTACTCTGTTCATGTCATTTACTAATCAATGATGCTACGCCTTTGAAATTTGCTGCTTCTGTGAACGTCTGCACATACTGTTATGTATGGTAGGGTATGTGGTGTTTAACCTCCGGAAGCTGCACATGGGCTATGAGACATGCAGTGCACAGCTTCTTGCTGCTTTTCCAATTGCAGTAACGTCTTGTGTGAGCTTAACATAAGGCAACGCTGGCTAGTGCATCAATCAGATATGCACCAAAGACATCTCAAACGAATTCTCCGCCATTTAATGTTCATGGTTGCCAAAAGAAATTGGCTGATCTGTACTACAAGAGTGTATCACATATTTGACATGCGCAATTAAGATGATTACACAAGTATTAGGATGATTCTGCTCAAGGCTGTACAAATACAGTTTATTGAGGCATAAAATAATTACACAGTGCCTTCAAATCGTCAAACGCAGCTCGTGACGTTTAGGTGACATCGGATAAGTGGCAGAAGCGACACATTGGTATTCAGAGATGGCTCAGTGGAGGGCTCTGGAAAAATTTCTACCATCTGGGGTTCTTTAACGTGCAATGACGTAGCACAGCAGAGAGGTGACTTGCGTTTCGCCTCCATCAAAACGCGGCCGCGGCGGCTGGGATGGATCCCATCTTCGGGATCAGCAGCCGAGTTGCGTAGCGCCCAGAAATCATGAAACCGAGCTCAAAATTATGTACCTTTGGATAGGGCTTGACAACTGCGCTATCTCAAAAGGACGCCAGTTCGGAAGGACGCCAGTTCCGAACTGGCCAGTTCGGCCAGTTCGCGAAGCAAGCTAGCAGGCCAACAGATGTTCTTCAGCTGTCCTGTACAACCTCGAAAAATTGCAATGAAACTTATAGAGGCTGACATCCCAGATCTCGAAATACCGCCCGAGTGCAAGCCTGGTTGTCCAAATTGCGGCAAAGATCACGCTGCCAATGACCCCGGGTGCGAGGTACGTCAAAAAGTTGATCTTGCCATCCGTAAGGCCGCCTACATCAAACGGCTCAGCCTACGCGAAGACCGATCTACCGTCCGCTCATCTGACAACATCAACTCCACTCCGTATTCTCAACAGTCCCTTCAGGACTGGACCGCACCGTCCAAAACGAAGAAGCAAGAGGAACCCCCTCGTTGACGTAACCCCTCTAAAGCAACAGGACACACTCCTAAACGCAGCCGCAGCATCCCCCCCCCCCCTATTCCGCTCCCAGCCTTGAAGAACTCACCTCTGTCATCCACCCCTCTCTACCCTCTCCCAACTACCTCTCTCCGTACTTCAGCCAAACAAAACGCACAACATTATCGCCAGGCCCTGATAAAAGCCGCCTTGCGTACAGTGCTCAGCAAATGAAACGCTATACCCGGATCGCGTGGCCGCCGGTGCTTGTTGCACCACCGGTGAGCTGTCGGGAAAGCGAGCTGGTGCTTTGTGGTACACGCCGAGGGTGGGAGGCTTGGTGACGCATGGAGGCTGCATCTGGCCGGCAGGCGTTCGGTTACAGTGTACTAGTAGTTCGGTCTGTGTTTCGCGGTGGTGCAGCCGGAGCACTGCAGGCCTTATCTTCTGCTTCGCGCTCACGTGGTAGCAGGAACTGAAAGCGCGCGTGTTTCGCAGCACTTGAATGAGTATTATTTCGCGATGTGCTAGCATGGCTCGTAGTTTCGGAGTAGGGCCAAGGTGCTTGAGACATACCTCGCGCTCACTAAAACTGAGAGATGAGTGATCGTAGAAGGAATAAATACTAACTTTTATTCTTTAAAAAATGTAGCCCGAAAAAAAAAGGCTTCCCTCGCTCATGGTTTTATGCAGGATAGATCTACCCACCTGGCTTTGGCACCCTATTATACTAGTACTTCGTCATGTCGCCTCGAGCAGCCACGACGGCCGCCATCCGGCGGGGCAGACGATTCCACTCGGCCTCCACGGCTGCCCACAGTTCATCAAACGAGGCTCTGTGAAGCGGTCGATGAGACATGGACCGCCTTATGACACTCGAGAGATTTTCCATTACACTCTTAAAACGGTTGCACCCTTTGGGGTGTATATTTGTCCCACAACAATAATCGTCATCTGCCTTGCTTGCGTTTCCTTTCCTGAAAACTCGGCGCTCGCTACTTTCCTGTCGAGAATGCTGCGTCACACTGATAACGCGCATGCCGTTCGTGACTGGGAAGTACCGGGCTCGCAGCGTTAAAGAACGAAAACGCCGGCAGCGCGGATGACGATTATCGTTGTGGGACCAGATACGCCCCAAAGGGTGTAAATTTTTCTGAGAGTGTATACTCTAGAAATAGTTGCACCTTTTGGGGTGTATATTTGCCACACAACGATAATCGTCATCTGTCTTGCCCGCGTTTCCTTTCTTTAACGCTGAGAGCCCGGCACTTCCAAGTCACGAACGGCTTGCGCATTATGAGCCTGACACAGCACTCTCGACAGGAAAAGCGAGCGCTGAGTTCTCAAGAAAGGAAACGCAAGCTTGGCAAATGACGATTATTTTTGCGGGACAAGATAAGCCCAAAGGGTTCAAGCTTCTCTAAAAGTGTATATTCATGCTGGCCCTTTGCGGTGGCCACTCTATAGAGCCATAATGCCTCTTTGCTCCGGACCGAGTCACCGACACTGCCACATGGACAGGGCTTGCTGGTAGTAAAAGAAGCCGTCCGGAAATAGCCCGTCCGTGAAAGGGGGGGGGGGGGGTTGCAGGGTGCTGTCTGGGAGGTCTCTGTAAGCGGCCGCATTGAACCGACCTTCGAGACGCACCAAGGGCCTGAATTCGTCCTTTAATATGGCTCCCCGGACGCCGACGGAGCAGCGTCCGCTACTGGCCAATCGCTCAGGATTTCCTCCTTCAAATCTGTGAAACTGAAGGAATTTGTCACCGCAAGAGAACGATCTACTTACGAAGCTGTATACGGTGTGTTGTACGCCCACACAGACAATTACGCAAGTACAAGAAACCAACAGAAATCTTGCGCACCAAGCACTATTTATTGAATCGCTCACACTTATCAGGCATATTTCAGATTTCGCAGAGAGAAAAAGACTACAAGGATACAGTTAAAAATGTGATGGAACCATAAAACCACACAACCATGAGATTACAACAAAACACGTGCCTCGAAGGCATGGCGCAAATTCTTATACTGTGCAACACTTCTCTTTCAATAATTATGCAGTGTCCACAATGAAGAATACGGAAGGTAAACTGAAATACCGTTTGGATCTAAAATGCTCAGTCATGAGAAAGGTGCAATTTCTGGCTCTATCTTCTCAATAAAATTATGAGGCCCAGCGTCATTTGGGAAAGGGGAGCCTCGAGCTCAGCAGCGCAACGGCGTGGCCTACGACTTGAGCAGCCGGCCTGTTTAAAGCCCTGCCCCTAAGGATGTTGGCCAGCGTGGCCACTGGAGTCGACATAAAGAATTGTTCGACTGCCTATAGAGACCCAAGCTACAGAACCGTACACAAAAGGGTCAATGCTGAAAGCGCTCGCAGTCTCTGGTTCTTTTTTTTTTTGCCTTTCTCCTGCGTTTTATTTTCTTCCCTTTTTTGCTGTAAGTCCCTTAGATGTTTTTTTTTTTTTGCCAATTCTACTCGTTTTCTGGGGCACGAAATATGCTGCGAGCACCTTAACTCTGCTGCGAAACATCACGCCACGCTAGCACGTCGCGAAAACGGGAATTAAAATTCTTTGTCATGCGCGCACAACCAGCTTTCCGCGGGAGTACGACCGCACCACGTCCGCTTCGAGCGGTGTAGAAAGCACGGCTTGCAGCGCTTCGGCGGCGCAACCGCGAACGACTGGCGGCCGGTGGCGGCCGCCACGCGTCGCCCTCGGCACCAGCTCACCGGTGGCGCCGGTGGCCACGCGCTTTGGGCAACGCGTTTCATTTGCCGAGCACTGTGCATTTACATTTATAAACTAAAAATCCGCCTGTGACGTCATCCCGATACGCCCTGTGTGTGCCTGAGCCACAGACACGTGCTGAGATAAGCGCTATACTTTCATTTCCTTTAACCAGTTCTTACACAAGTCATGTGACCATTCTGGTTGTATAAATTTCACGACTGTACTATAAAAGGGATCATTCTTGGTCATGGGACGACGAGCGTCTGTCTGACTGTCTGACACCGCCGTTGTCCTAACGTCTGATGATGTGAAAATTCATTAATATTGATTGCAATACAAACGCAGCAGTGAAAAGTGGGAAACGCCGCAGAAGGTTTGCAAAGTTCAACCACTATTATTTAAACTAAATGCTTTCTTTGAAAAAAAAATGATTGCCCATGACACAAATGCTAACACCACCCGAGAGCGATGCAAATGCTGCGAGCACGCGTTATGAACAAAAGATTTTCATTGCCCAAAACGACGGGGAAAATGCGGCGATAGGCATGCCCCTTGGCCGGAATAGCATTGCATACGGCTACTCATTAGTATAATTCGCACGGCTCGCCGCCCCGCAGATTATGGCGAAAAATATTAGCAATGGCGGCTCAGCACCACGTCACGCAACGAAGAATTCACGTTTACAAAACAGCCCTTCCTGTGACGCTCCTCACGGGATATTCCTTCAGCAAATCAACAAACTTATTAAATGGCGGCTATCTTGGACCGCCATCCCATATTCGTGATATTGCAGATGTATTGCGCGGGCGTCTGCACGCTACCGCGCACTTTCTTTTTGACACGCTAACGCCGCAATACAGCTGCGGAGGACCAGAAAGAAGTATTAGTCGATAAAAGTTGCAGCTCCACGCCACGTTTCGTCATCTTAATGAGAACGCGAAATTGCGTTTTGCAAAACTACGGCTTCCCGGCAGAAATGTCAAAACGCGTGACCTCTCGACAGCCAATCAGTGAGTCAACGTGACGGATAATGGAGCCGCCATGCGTCTCGAGAAAAGAACCCGCTCGCCTCCCCCCTCCCCCCCCCCGTCACAGGGAACTGTACCCACGTTTACGCGCGTTTTACGCATAAACAGGGTTGCACTGGTTTGAAATGAGCGTTGCGCGCAATAGTTGCCAACACCTATTTCTCCACAAACGCACAGCGTGAGCAGACGACGCCGCGACGCTTGTAAACCACTTTTTGGTCACTCCAGTCCTGAAGGTGCAGCTCTGTTGTGCTCTCTGAAACCATATATATGACAGTAACAAGTGGGAGCCCTGCATCAGACTGCAAATATTTAAGGACACTCGCTATCCGTCCCTCAGCAGAAGAAACGAAGTGAACGCATCAACAATGTGACCACAGCGGAGCACGCTGGGGGGGGGGGGGGGGGGAGGGGAGGGGAGCTA
The DNA here is from genome assembly GCF_038994185.2 of Dermacentor albipictus. Taxonomy (NCBI): domain Eukaryota; kingdom Metazoa; phylum Arthropoda; class Arachnida; order Ixodida; family Ixodidae; genus Dermacentor; species Dermacentor albipictus. Next base: position 276,007,749 of record NC_091821.1, on the reverse strand, counting down.
CACTGGTCGGCAGTCGTGAGCGTCGTGGTTGATGCAATGCTTGTTGTTCTATTAGGAAACTCACTGTATGCAATGGCTGTTGCTGGAAACAAATCTCACAGGTTCTAATGTTACTCTTGAGCGTCATGTATACTCTTAGCCCATGGTGAGCTGTTAATACAGGGGCAGGCATTTTTCTCTTACAATCATTAAAAATTATTTTGCTGTTACCGCTGCTCTCCGCTTATTGAAGTTTTGCAGAAAGATTGGATTTGATGGTCCGGATTGTTCAATATAAACGTTGGAACAGCTACTTGCCTAGTTTTTAAGGAAAAGTATTGCGGACGAAGCTGCTGCCGAGCCATTGCTAGCGAAAACTTGCTTCAACGCCCATTGGCAGAAGCAGCCGTTCCAGGAGGGTTGCCGAGTGTCTCCCGCTTCTCTGGAACATGTGACAATGGCTGCTTTCCGCTGTGGCCGATAGGTGGCGAAACAAGTTTATGCTAGCGCCGTCTCGGTAGCAGTTTGCTTTCCCCATAGACAAGGACAACTCCGATTTTTTTCTTAGAAAGAAATCAATTAGCTGTGTAAATTGTCACAATAGATGATCCGGAACATACAACGCTATATTTGTGCTGCATAATTTCAGTAAGAACAGGCGAGCAGAAGGAGCAAAATCATTGTTATGCGAATTTGAGAGAAAAACGCAAGGAAACTAACAACCCATTCCTATCCAAACGCCCTGAACGTCACTTGCACGCATGTTGGAGATACGGATGGCGATGGTGAAGCCACACGCGCTTAGGGTAACCCTACTGCGCGTGGCCTGTACTGACGCTTGGCGCCACGTCAACTTCCTGCCGGCGCCTATCGCAGGGTGGTTCACCTGGGACGACTTGATGTTATGGCCTGCTCACATGCACCATACCCACCAAGGGGAATAGCCACATTGGAAGGGATAAAGAGTACATCCGGCAAAACACAAACACTCATAAAGGACACATTGCATGGTTTAAGGAAAGCAGGACCTTCACAGTGCGTACTTCAAGAAGTGAAAACAAAAATGAATGTACACTACGATCAGCGCCTTCCTGACGCTTGAATTAACTTATGCTGAGCTGCTGTGATAAATCAGTGACTGGTACATACCTGACATGCACTAAACGACAATACACTTGCGCAAAATTAATAGTCGGTAGTTCGATGAATATTCTGCAGATGGCGGAGAAGCGGTGGCAGGAAAGAGAAGAAATATAAATTGTTTTTGGTTCGTTAGGAAAAGACCAGATGTAAGTTATAAACACGCCAGATCTATGAAGGCATACATAACGAATTAGACGTGGAACTCTATGGTGGAACTTCATTAATAATTTCAAGTCATATTGGCGTGAAAGACAACATGTCACTTACACTTTTCTTAGGCGTAATGAAACACCCTTGGTGTCAATCCGAGGGTGCTAACGATATAAGCAGCGTACTGAAAGGGTGTAGTATTGCAAAATAATGACAAAATTGTGGGAAAAGGTATGAGCAAACGTGTAAAAACGTAAATACACCATTTACATCATGTTGTGTGTAATTTTTTTTTTACTCTGCACGTAGGGGCATACATGAGCTTGAATACCAGTCAGTAGTGGGCAAAGCCTTCTCTTTCTTCATCACGTGGTGAGGACGCGACCTGATGGATAGAGACATACTTTCGGGCTTTTAACTGCTCACAGTATTATTGCACTAATGATACGGAAAGGATCAGTGTGCATAACACACGTCATGGTATAGTACAGCACGTACACACACACGCGCGCGCACGATAGCACACACGCACACACGCACGCACACGCACGCACGCACGCACGCACACACACACACACACGCACACACGCACACACGCACGCACACGCGCACGCACACACGCACGCACACGCGCACGCACACACGCACGCACACGCGCACGCACACGCACACGCGCACGCACGCACACGCGCGCGCACGCACACGCGCACGCACGCACACGCGCGCGCACGCACGCACACGCGCACACGCACACACGCGCACACGCACACACGCACACGCACACGCACACGCGCACACGCACACGCGCACACGCACACGCACACACGCACACGCACACGCACACACACACACATATGCACAGTATCGGAAAACATCCGCCGCGCTTGCTTAGTGGCTACAGCGTTGCGCTGCTGAGCACGAGGTCGCAGGATCGAATCCCACCCGTGGCGTCCGCATTTTCATGGGGGCGCGAAATGCAGAAACGCCCGTGTACCGTGCATTGGGTTCACGTGAAAGAGCCCAGGTGGTCAAAATTATTCCGGAGTCTCCCATTATAGCGTGCAGCATAATCAGATCGTGGTTTTGGCACGTAACACCCCAGAAGTTCTTTTTAGTGTTGGAAAAGAATTGCCACCATACATTCCAGCTTACAAAATCGAGCAGTCTTGCGTCTTCCAACGGTATTTGTTGACAATTAAAAAGCAGGTTATTTTCAGGGCTGCATCTTGCAGTTAGTAAAGAAACAGTGCATGAACCAAGTTTCACAATGGCATATGAACATGTCACCATTGCTTTGTTTCAAGGCTGAAATGGAGATCAAGAACTTATTTACGCACTTGCTAAAAAGTACAAGATGCCGAATAATGCGAAAGTTACGATTTCGCTAATCGAAATCATGTGACCTTCGCGCAGAAGTTCAGCAGCTTCGACAGTGTTTCTGTCAACGACACTTTCTATGAAGAAAAGAAACGGCAACTTGCCACAACTGAAAACAAGCCTGTACATAGATCTAATGATCTATTGACTGATAGGTTAGCCGCCAGCGTTCTCGAACTAACAACGTCGAAATAAAGAGTGTACCATGTGCGAAAGGCGAAGTCTGAAAAGCCATTCTTCAGAAAAGAGGCGACGCTATCGGCTGTCCCGTAAATGAAGGTGACATTGATGCGGTGCACCGAGTACCTGCAAAAAAGGATACGAACAGAAGTGCTAGGTTTTGTTCACGCAAAGAAAAGGACACTTTTTGCGTAAAGCACGCAAAGCCCGTCTAACAGCCCGAACACATCATTTTGCTCAGTGCCAAGAGGATAGTCTATACGTGAATGACCATTTTACCCCTGACTCCTGGCACAAGCCCTATCCTTGGAGAGGGAAAATAAATGAAAATTTCTCGGGGTTGACAATGGCCGCATTAAAGCGAGAGAGACTGAGGGCCGCCGGGTACACGTCATCGCTAATCGTTAATCACCTGTCAGTGATTAAGGAATAGTAACTGATAATCAACTGAACGACGCTTATTCAAATGAAAATGGCAAACGATGCTTAGGTGACACTTCATAAATTAGGCACGTTGTTTTCTACATGTAAGAATAGAAAGTCTTTAGTTCATTTTAATGCTCAATACGCGCGTACACCTTAGACTTCCGTCAACAAAAGGACCAGGCAGGATTCCGTAAAGGCTACTCAACAATAGACCATATTCACACTATCAATAAGGTGACAGAGAAATGTGCGGAATATCACCAATCCTTATATACAGCTTTCATTGATTACGAGAAAGCGTCTGATTCAGTTGAAACCTCAGCAGTCATGGAGGCATTACGTAATCATGGTGTAGACGAGCCGTATGTAAAATACTGAAAGGTATCTATAGCGGCTCCACAGCGATCGTAGTCCTAAAAAAAAAAGCGACAAAATCCTAATAAAGAAAGGCGTCAGGCAGGGAGATACGATCTCTCCAATGCTATTCACAGCGTGTTTACACGAGGTATTCAGGGACCTGGATTGGGAAGAATTGGGGATAAGAGTTAATGGAGAACACCTTAGTAACTTGCGATTCGCTGATGATATTGCCTTGCTTAGTAACTCAGGGCACTAATTGCAATGCATGCTCACTGACCTGGAGAGGCAAAGCAGAAGGGTGGGTCTAAAAATTAATCTGCAAAAAACTAAAGTATTAACACTCTCGGAAGAGAACAGCCGTTTACGATAGGTAGCGAGGCACTGGAAGTGGTAAGGGAATACATCTACTTAGGGCAGGTAGGGACCGCGGATCCGGATCATGAGAGTGAAATAATCAGAAGAATAAGATTGGACTGGGGTGCGTTTCGCAGGCATTCTCAGATCATGAACAGCAGGTTGCCATTATCCCTGAAGAAAAAATTGTATAACAGCTGTGTCTTACCAGTACTCACGTACGGGGCAGAAACATGGAGGCTTACGGAAAGGGTTCTACTTAAATTGAGGACGACGCAACGAGCTATGGAAATAAGAATGAAGGGTGTAACGTTAAAGGATAAGAAAAAGCAGATTGGGTGAGGGAACAAACGCGAGTTAATGACATCTTAGTTGAAATCAAGAAAAACAAATGGGCATGGGCAGGACATGTAATGAGGAGGGAAGATAACTGATGGTCATTAAGGCTCACGGACTGGATTTCAAGAGAAGGGAAGCGTAGCAAGAGGCGGCAGAAATTTAGATGGGCGGATGAAATTAAGAAGTTTGCAGGGATGACATGGCCACAATTAGTACATAACCGGGGTAGTTGAAAAAGTATGGGGAGGCCTTTGCCCTGCAGTGGGCGTAACCAGGCTGATGATGATGATGACGTACGTAATAATGATGACCAAATAACTGTGCTATATACAACTCTTGGCTCTAAACGGGATGTTCTTATGGTTACTGAAACTTGATATCGGAAGGAGACTGTTGTTCTAAAATCTCCTTGCACGTAACCTATTTTTTGCATCACCCAACAAGAAGGGAGATTGATGGCAAAGAACTCGATGAAGTGTTGTTTAGTTCAGCCATTTTACGGCATTACTAGTGATTATGAAATTCTGACTGTACAAAGTGACCGTTCTATTTTTAAACGAGAAGCAAGGGGATTAACGGAGGGGCCCGATTTTTATTAGTCATATCATAAGAGGCCAACAAACACTGACACCAAGGACAACATAGGGGAAGTTACGTGTGCTTAATAAATGGAATAAAGAAACCATAAATTAATGGAAATGAAAGTGGATGACAAAACAACTTGTAGCAGGTGGGGAACGATACCACAACCTTCGCATTGAGCTACCACAACCTTCCAATTGAGCTACCGCGGCGCAGTTTCCCCGTTCACTTTCTTGAGCATTCATGTTTCCTCGCAGAACCCTGGAAGTGTTAGCCAGCGCCACCACTCACAGACCTTGGCGGCGGATGTGGAACATTCTTTCTGCCACAGGCGTCACGAGAATGTGATCTTTTTTTGGGTGGAGGCAACCGGTCAATAAACCCCCACATGCTACCTGAAGGCATCAATGTTGACAGATTCGAGACCCTCGGTATGTAATAATTGAGAAAGCGGTTAAACGTGGGGCCCGATTTTTATTAGTCATATCATAAGAAGCCAACAAACACTGGCACCAAGGACAACATAGGGGAAATTACTCGTGCTTAATAAATGGAATAAAGAAATGATAAATTAATGGAAATGAAAGTAGATGAAGAAACAACTTGCCGCGGGTGGGGAACGATCACACAACCTTAACAGGTCGAATTTTCTAGCATTCCTAGATACGTATTTAAGTTGGTTAAATGAAAATCGTTATAAGGTAGTCCTTGCCGGTGATTTGCATATTCATCATGCTAAACCATCGGCTCATAAATTTGAATTGTGTCAAACTATTGAATTGAAGGGTTTTATTAATGTTATCAACCTCCCAACCCGCATTGAGAAAGACGTCGCGACATTCATCATTAACATAGAAGCTACGAAACTTTTGTCTGGCTGCTCAGCGCACCCATTAGTGACCTTATTTATGTTCATCAACGAAACAATGTCTAATGCGCAATCCCAACTACAGGAATCAGCGGTTACTCAAGATATCGGTGAACACACATTGGCTGCATTTAGCAATGAGATATCGTTAATCGATTGGTCAGACGTATTTCGCCAGCAGAAATCAGACGTCGCGTATAATTGTTTTCATGATAAATTCAAAAGGGCTTACAAGAAGTGCTTTCCGTACAAGCAACTTAAACATGCGTGAAGAGCCAAGAGACGTTGATCGACTAAGACTTGCCTCGAGGTAATGAAACGTTATATATGTATGTATATATAAATATAATATATATATGTATGTATATATAAATATAATATATATATATATATATATATATATATATATATATATATATATATATATATATATATATATATATATATATATATATATATATATATATATATATATATCCTGGTTACGCCCACTGCCTGGTTCCAACCTGGTTACGCCAGGTTGGTTACGCCCACTGGAGGGCAATCCAGCCTGGTTACGCCCACTGCAGGGCAAAGGCCTCCCATATATATATATATATATATATATATATATATATATATATATATATATATATATATATATATATATATATATATTTGAACTCTTCTTAAAATATAAAAACGAAAGAACGTTTCAAAATCCAAAGGAATAAAGGTGACAGGCTCTTACGCTATGAAAAAAAGAAAATACCTAAACAACTTGTTCAACACTGATGTAAGGAATAAATAAGAATTAGCTTAAAGCAGCAAAACTTAACAATGACTGAAGTGTCCTTACGTGATTTGAATGCAAAAGCATTATGACTTCTCTAATTAATTGGTTACGTCCATGATACGTGACGTCATACATTGTGACATACCCTTCACAACTACCTCAATCCACTTTAACCCACCTTTCTCTAATTTGCGCCAACCCTAGTCCACTCTAACGCCGCAGTCAGATGAGGCGTGCCATGACACACGCCCTAAGCGTGGTCAGCCGGAACCGTGGATCCATCGTGGCGTCGGGGAAGCGGGCTTGCCTCGCACCGCGAAGGGCTCGCTTCCCACCCAGACCTAAATTTACCACAGTGTACCATGAGGAATTCAACGTCAATCAGAGCACTTTTTGACGTGTGTTTATTCGTTGCGCCGTCGGCTATACATATTCAACCATCGCTTGATAACGCTGCAGTTTCTGCCTCATGGGACATATAATGCCTTCGCAATAATATATAAGTTCCTTGGCAGTAGCGATGATGACATTAGGCCTACTGAGCTTGTGTTAAACGGTAATACCATCTGCAAGGCAGATTTGGCAAATGTGTTAGGCTATTTCGTGTCTTTAGCAAAGAAAGCGCCCAATCCGGCATGTACTACATACATAACTACGTAGAACCTCAGAAAGCCCGTTTTTGGCGCCGACAACGGCCAGCGAAGTCGTTAATGCTTTCTCGTCTGTAAAAAAACAGCACCTGCTGTGACAAAGATGACTTTCAGATTAGACCCATTAAACATGTGTTGTATATTATTGATGATATATTGGAATATGTTTAACCTTATTTTTTCTGCTGGAATATTTCCGCAGAAACTGCAAGCTGCGAAAGCACCAGTGTTGCACAAGGGGGGAGATCAAAATACCGTTACCAATGACTGGCATATATCTATATTACCTGTAATATCGAAAGGTTTAGGAAAACTGATTCACAAACTCATAGCAATTATTTTCTTGATAGGCACCATATCATCACTTGTTCGTAATTCGGGTTCATCAAAGGTTCCTCAAATGAGCATGCTCTTTTAGAGCACAAGGAATTCATATTGGATGCTTTTGAACGTGAAGTACATACATATAGGCACCTTCGTAGATTACTCGAAGCTTTTTACACCATAAAGAATGCGACATTGTTAAAGATATGCAATCATACGGCTTTTGAGGCGTTTTTCTACAACTGATTAAATTGTAACTAATGTGCTGTTAGCAGATGGCTGTCATCAATAATCACGCCTCCACTTTACAAGCACTTTCATTGGGAGTGCCCCAGGGTATAGTATTCCGAGACCCCTGTAATTTTGCATATATATCAATGACATTGTAAATATTGACAGTGCCGTAAAGTATTTATTTATTTATTTATTTTACAATACTGCCACTCTCAGCCGAGAGCCTAGCAGACGGGCATGAACACTTTCTTTTCCCGACATAAATACATTGCGAGTTACACAAAGAATGAAAAAGCAACAATATTCAACAAAATACAAAGGATGAGGTAGATAAGCTATACAACAGAACACTAAACAAAGCAGAACAAAAATGAACAACAACCGGGGCATATCATAGTCAAAGCAAAAAACGTGAAGTATTGGAAACAAAGAAGTGTATACATTTTTTTTCTAAGCACTGTTAGTTTAGCATAAAGAGAACAGGGAACAAACATGAGAAATCATTAATAATCTCTTGTGATGAGCTCCAGTTGTGAAACGAACAGGGATAAAGAATTTGTCGCTGTTAATGATGAGTTAAGTTCATTCCATTCTCTGATTACTCGAGGAAAGAATGAGTACCTGAATGCGTCATTAGAAAAGGAATATTCAGTTAGCGTGTGTTCGTGTTGATGCCGTGTTATTCTAGATTGCGAATATGAAATGTACCGGGTGATATCAATTTTATACTGATGGTGCAGCATTTGAAACAGAAATTTTAATAGACCTTGTTTCGCTCTCGTCGATAATGTGTTGAGGCCTGAGGAAGCTAAGAGACGTGAAGGTGAGTCAGTAGAACGATATTTACTATGAATGAACCTTGCAGCTTTTCTTTGTACAGCTTCAAGTTTAGCTATGTTAGTTGCTGTGTAAGGAAACCAAACTGTGTTAGCGTATTCTAAAATAGGTCTCACAAATGTTTTGTAGGCCAGAAGCTTAATGTTCGTTGGAGCGATCTTTAGGCGTCTTTTTAGATAAAATAGCTTTCGTAGTGCAGTAGTTGTAATATTAGTTATGTGAGTTTCCCAATTGAGGTTTGATGTCAGCGTTATTCCTAAATATTTCTGTTGCTCAACCATGGAAAGAGGCGTGCCATTAACGACATAGGTGAAATGAGAGGGTTGCTTTTTTCTTGTTATTTTCATTGCCACTGATTTATTGACGTTAATAGACATTTGCCACTGGGAACACCACTCGGCTAGCGTGTTAAGGGAATCAGAAAGATCGAGATGGTCGTTATGGCTGTTAATTTCCTTATATATCACGCAGTCATCCGCAAAGAGTTTGATTTTGCACCCTATATTATCGGTTATATCGTTAATAAAGATTAGAAATAATAGCGGCCCGAGTACCGAGCCTTGTACTCCAGATGTGACAGGAACGACATCAGATGGCATGTGGTCAAACATAACAAATTGTGAGCGGTGTGTTAGAAAAGCTGTTATCCAAGCAGAAACTTCTCCTTTCCCGATGGCATGCTCCACTTTTGCAATTAGTTTAGTGTGACTCACGCAATCAAAAGCTTTAGATAAGTCAAGTAAAATCGTGTCAATTTGAGAACGATTATTAATACTAAGAGCGAGGTCATGAACTACCTCTGTTAATTGAGTGATGGTTGATAAGCCAGATCGGAAACCATGCTGGTGAGGCGATAGGATGTTTTCACGTTATAGAAATACTGTCATGTGTTTTAGAATTATGTGTTCTAGTATTTTGCATGAAGTGCTGATGAGAGATATGGGTCTGAAATTGGCAACATTATTTTTGTCTCCTTTCTTGTGGATCGGTATTATTTTAGCCTTTTTCCAGTCATGTGGTAGATTAGAAGTTGCTAGTGATTTACGAAAAATGTGTCCCAGATATCTACTGCACCACTCAGCATATTTTTTTAGGAATTCGTTTGGAATTTCGTCAGGCCCGGTTGATTTCTTAGGGTCAATGTTGAGGAGAAGATTGTGGATGCCGGCATCCGTTATTATTAACCGATCAAGCACTGACGTACAGGATGGTGGAAGAGGGGGGAGTGTACCATTGTTTTCTGTGAAGACTGATTTGAAGAAATTGTTATATTTGTTTGCCGTTGCACTTTTTTCTTCAGTTAGTTTGGTTGTTGTCTGCTCGGTACTGCGCAGATGTTTCCAGAATCTTTGTGGGCTATCTTTTAGGAAGTTAGCAAGAGTGACACTGTAGTAATATTGTTTTGAATCTTTTAGTTTCTGCTTGAAATGCATAACTGCAGATTTTAACTTCAAGGTTGTAGATGGTTTTGGGTTATTCTTGTTAGCCTTACGAAGCCGATTTGCGCGCCGTTTAGCATGGAATATTTCGCGCGTGATCCATGGATTCTTAAGGTGCTGTTTTTTCTTTTGCATTGGAATATTATTAGTTATACAGTGCAGGACGATGGTTTTAAAATGTAGCCACAATGCATCTACATCAGTAGATTCCTGAGATTCTTTTTCCGAAAAGGAATCGAATTCATGCGACAGATAAGTTAGTATGCTTGCGTCATCTGCTTTATGGAAGTTAAAGCTTTTTACTGTTGACTGGGTAGTAATACAATGATCAAGCTGGAATGTACACATAGGTATACTATTTTTTTTTTCATTCATTCATTCATTCATTTATTTGTCCAAATTTCTTTATACAGGGTGAAATTGCAGGTCAATCTAAGCACGCAGTGCTTGTAAAATGACCAGGCAGTTGGTGAAACAACATATTAAATTCATATTACCAGAATGAATACATTCTCTAGCATATATACACTGAACACCGTCCAATGCAGTAAAACAAAAAAAGAAAAAAAATAACAAGCATTTTGAGTTCCTGTTTTTTCGTTTCATTACACAATGTTGTCAACAACAACATCAAAGTCAAAACAAAGTCAAAACATCAAAGCGATACATAAGTACACCAGTCACTTACAGGACTACAACTCAATTCTTCAAACTGATGAATTCACAATTATACACAGGTATCGAAGCAAGAACATAAACAAAAGTTGAAAACAAAGCCGGTAAACAATTCCGCATGAGTCAACTGGCTTTACCTACTAAATGTTTGTTGAGCTTGCACACCATTTTCTGATCGCTTTATTCATTTTTCGTTTCGTGTTTAGTGTACATAATTCATCACTCAATTGATTAAATACTGAAGGGACATAGTAGTTCCGGGTTCTTTTTCCATAGTGAGTGTAGACACGTGGTTTCACGTACCTCTCAGTTTGTCGCAATGTCACGTTCTTTTTTACGGCAACCTTGAATTCTTTGCTGAAGTAGTGATTCTTCAAAACTACATAATTAAATAGTTCTGTCACTGGTAGTATACCCAGGGCTTGGTATTTTTCCCTTGTATCTGCGCTATCTAACGCTGTACCGTAGGTTATGCTCTTGACTATCCTGCGAATTACGCGATTAATTTCTTGTTTTTTGTTTTCAGAGCAAGTGCCGTATAATGTAATGCCATACATAAGTAAAGACTCAGCTAGCGCCTTAAATACAGTAAGCTTTACCTTAAATGGAGCTCTGCCTCGAAGGTGATGCATCATGGCAGCAATTGATCTTAGCTTTTTACATACTTGTTTAACGTGACTATTCCAATTATTCCAGATTCAATTATTCCAGACCTCATCAGATATTCCTTCAATAATGTCTATTTGTGCTTGACTTGTAGTAAAATGGTTGCTGAGAAATATGAGGTCGAGGATATTTTTCGTTGAGCCTTGAACACGGGTAGGACGAGTGACAAGTTGATGTAGGTTAAAATTTAGCATTAAGTCTATTAGCACTTCAGAGGCTTCTGACGTATGATGCATTGTGGACCAGTCTATGTCAGGTAGGTTAAAGTCGCCCGCAAGAATAATGCTGGATTGATGGACATGACGCTGCATATATTTTTGAATTGCTGAAAGGCATGCACTGTCAGAGGAAGGGCTCCGATAAACGCAACCGGTTACGATTGACGTCCCGTCGCACAAAAGTTTGCAGAAAACGGCTTCAGCGTTGTCCACCTCGGGAAGAAGGACAAAGCGAAGACAGTTTTTTATCAGTAAGGCCACTCCTCCACCTCGTGAAGGTCGGTCTTTCCGGATGATTGTGTAGTTTGGCGGGGCAACCTCGTGGTCGAATATAGCGGGTGATAGCCATGTTTCCGTGATGGCCACAATATCGGGCTCGTAATCGACTAGAAGGCCTTCCAAGGCTTCTGTTTTATTTAGGACACTGCGGGCGTTTACATTTATCAATGTTAATCTTTTGATTGTGCGGCTTGTGCCGCTTGTGCGGCTCTGCGGGTTATTCGGCGGTTTGTTTGTGCGTCGTTTTTTTGCATCGGTACTTTGTCCTTCTTCTCTTCATCCCAAATATATGCGCGTTTGTTAATGTAAAGTTTGTCAAAAGAAAGTGATACTTTTTCCTTTCTTTCACGGTTTGGTTTTGCACTATCCCAAAGTTTCTTCCGTATGTCTCTTATTCTTTTAGAGAAGTCTTCACCAATTGAGTAGTCAGTTGTTTTTAGTTTGAAACCTCGGCTTAAGATTGCCACTTTTTGTCTGTAGTCAAGTAACTTCATTATTACCGGTCGAGTTTTATCTGTGGCTCGTTTCCCCAACCTATGTATACGCTCGATGGCAACTTTTTCTAGTCCCAGGGTGTCTTCGATAATGTCTGTGTTTACAGTTTGCTCTAACGACTCGCTAGTTTCATCGTTTTTTTCCTTTAGGCCATAAATAATTAGGTTAGATCGCCTACTGCGGTTTTCAAGGTCGTCAATTTTATGTTGAAGAATGTCTATTACTTCGCTCATACAGGCGATTTCTTGTTGACAGGATTCGACTCTATTTTCAAGGACTGCAAGGAGGTCAAGCTTGTTTTCCATATCTACTAAACTTTTTCCTTTAATATCTTTGATGTCAGCTGCAATATCCTTCAGCTGTTTTGAAATTTGGGTTAGATCGGGGCCAGGGTTAGTTTCAATATCACCACCTAATAGCAGCAATTTTGTCAAGGCGACATCAAAAACCAGGATACAAAACGGTGGGCACGGCAGCACTAGCAAGAAAGGGTCGCTTGAGTGGATGCAATATCCAAAATCCTTTCTCACCTGTACAATGAATGCAAAGGGGTTAGCGTGCCGCATACTGGCAGTGCCACCGTGCCCAGTGGCCGAGTCGATCCCAGGCAGGTTATTTAAGGCAGCGGAGAGCAGTGGCGCTGAACGCAGATCACGGGCCAATATCTCCGAGCATGCTATCTTCCGGTGTTGATGGTGCAATTCCCACGATGAGTATGGCGGTGGATCCAGCACGTGGCATCGGGTAGCGTAGAGCTCCTGCGCCGCCCTGGTAGCCCCGGCTTGCGCAGTGCCGCCATCCCCGGCATGAAGCAGCAGGCCGAAGGACAGCTGTACAATGAATGCAAAGGGGTTAGCGTGCCGCATACTGGCAGTGCCACCGTGCCCAGTGGCCGAGTCGATCCCAGGCAGGCTATTTAAGGCAGCGGAGAGCAGTGGCGCTGAACGCAGATCACGGGCCAATATCTCCGAGCATGCTATGTTCCGGTGTTGATGGTGCAATTCCCACGATGAGTATGGCGGTGGATCCAGCACGTGGCAGCGGGTAGCGTAGAGCTCCTGCGCCGCCCTGGTAGCCCCGGCTTGCGCAGTGCCGCCATCCCCGGCATGAAGCAGCAGGCCGAAGGACAGCTGTACAATGAATGCAAAGGGGTTAGCGTGCCGCATACTGGCAGTGCCACTGTGCCCAGTGGCCGAGTCGATCCCAGGCAGGCTATTTAAGGCAGCGGAGAGCAGTGGCGCTGAACGCAGATCACGGGCCAATATCTCCGAGCATGCTATCTTCCGGTGTTGATGGTGCAATTCCCACGATGAGTATGGCGGTGGATCCAGCACGTGGCAGCGGGTAGCGTAGAGCTCCTGCGCCGCCCTGGTAGCCCCGGCTTGCGCAGTGCCGCCATCCCCGGCATGAAGCAGCAGGCCGAAGGACAGCTGTACAATGAATGCAAAGGGGTTAGCGTGCCGCATACTGGCAGTGCCACCGTGCCCAGTGGCCGAGTCGATCCCAGGCAGGTTATTTAAGGCAGCGGAGAGCAGTGGCGCTGAACGCAGATCACGGGCCAATATCTCCGAGCATGCTATCTTCCGGTGTTGATGGTGCAATTCCCACGATGAGTATGGCGGTGGATCCAGCACGTGGCATCGGGTAGCGTAGAGCTCCTGCGCCGCCCTGGTAGCCCCGGCTTGCGCAGTGCCGCCATCCCCGGCATGAAGCAGCAGGCCGAAGGACAGCTGTACAATGAATGCAAAGGGGTTAGCGTGCCGCATACTGGCAGTGCCACCGTGCCCAGTGGCCGAGTCGATCCCAGGCAGGCTATTTAAGGCAGCGGAGAGCAGTGGCGCTGAACGCAGATCACGGGCCAATATCTCCGAGCATGCTATCTTCCGGTGTTGATGGTGCAATTCCCACGATGAGTATGGCGGTGGATCCAGCACGTGGCAGCGGGTAGCGTAGAGCTCCTGCGCCGCCCTGGTAGCCCCGGCTTGCGCAGTGCCGCCATCCCCGGCATGAAGCAGCAGGCCGAAGGACAGCTGTACAATGAATGCAAAGGGGTTAGCGTGCCGCATACTGGCAGTGCCACTGTGCCCAGTGGCCGAGTCGATCCCAGGCAGGCTATTTAAGGCAGCGGAGAGCAGTGGCGCTGAACGCAGATCACGGGCCAATATCTCCGAGCATGCTATCTTCCGGTGTTGATGGTGCAATTCCCACGATGAGTATGGCGGTGTATCCAGCACGTGGCAGCGGGTAGCGTAGAGCTCCTGCGCCGCCCTGGTAGCCCCGGCTTGCGCAGTGCCGCCATCCCCGGCATGAAGCAGCAGGCCGAAGGACAGCTGTACAATTAATGCAAAGGGGTTAGCGTGCCGCATACTGGCAGTGCCACCGTGCCCAGTATATATAGTATGCTGATGATGTAACTGGCTGCACAAGATCATAAAAACCTAAAGAGTGAAGCCAATCAGGTGCTGATGAAGTTATCGTCCCAGACACATGTAAACTCTTTAAAAATGAAAACTTTAAAACTGAAAGCTGCCATGTTTAGGCCTAGGAATGGAAAAATCGCCTCCCACGTACCGTTAAAACTTAAGTTTAGAAATCCAGATGGCGCCGCGTTTCAAATGTCTAGGTGCAACGTTCGAGATGTCGTGGAATGCGCATGTTGAAACATCGCTTTCCCGTACATCCAGGACCTCTGGCAATCTGTTGAAGGTGCGTTTCTCCTTACCAAAAATGGTCAAACATCTCATCTACAAAATTTTGTTTTTATATCATATAAAGAACTGTCATCTTGTTTGGGGCACAATAAATTTGACAAATATGAATAAATTACCAATAATACAGAAAAATGCCGTTCGCGCTATGGCAAATGTTCCTTATGGCAGTCGCACTGCAACAATTTTGCATGAATCTAGTTACTCCACCAGGCTATCATTGCACAATTCTTATGAAGCCGTAACACGCAGATCTTAGAAGTGATACATCTATAAGCACCGTTTCAAGACTAAAGCTCAGGACACTAAATTATAACACTCGTCTCGCTCAAACGTGGGATATTCCATGCACGCGCACTAACTAATGGAAAGAAATTCTGCGATTTCTTTTGCCGTTTCACTTGAATCAACTAACAATCTGGAAATATCGATTACGGCCCTTCATCGCTTTTTAATACGTTGTTGAACTCACACTTCATGTACTATTTCGTTTATTCCACTTTACCGCTTTTTTATGCTATTGTTTAACTAATCCTTGTTGTACTTTTTTGCTTATACTGGGTGATTCGGTCCATCTCATTTGTACTTTTTATATTTTCTAGCCTTAGTACTTATGTTGCATTTATTGCGCTATAGTGTATTCCTCACCTGCCTTTAATGTTAGGCACCATGCATTGTAATTATGTTTCTATTGGATTTGTACTGACAACATATCTGAGATTATTGCTCGGTTTATTATGCACAATTCCTTATTTTCTTGGCGTTAAATGCATCTTTGCACTGCTGTATTTGCCTGTCCATGCCTTTTGTGCTAGGGTCATGGTCCTAGTCAAGCCCGTGTAGCGGCTTTTTGACCACAGCCCTCAGCATCCCCAATGTTGGAATAAAGTTTGATTTGATTTGATTTGATTTTTAAAATTGCAAAACAATGCATGCCAAATGTTATCGGACAAATTCTGAAGCCCTCCACTTCTATTCCATAACATTCCACATAACATCTTGTCAGTTATTGCATAGATTTGAAAAAGAACTTAAGCAGTTTGTGATTACTACCAACCTGACAAACCGTAACGTTTGTCAGCTTTCTTGCATTTCTACAAGAAAGCTGTATTTTATATACATGCCTGTTTGATTTCGTACCTAATACATATTCTTAAGCTGTTGTTTACAACTTTATTTCTAGTAGATTTTTCGTGAACCGGCAATATTTTCAGCATGTGTGTTATTTTGACTGTTTTAATAATATTTGATATTTATTGACCAATGCTTAATTACTTTCATGTTCGTATACTTCTGGTCCGAATTCTACTGCGAGACCTGCTACTGTAGATGATATCTTGTAATTCTCCAATTATTAACTAGTAAAATAAGATTTTATTTGACCCACCGTGGTTGCTCAGTGGCTATGGTGTTGGGCTGCACGAGGTCGCGGGATCGAATCCCGGCAATGGCGGCCGTATTTCGATGGGGGCGAAATGCGAAAACACCCGTGTACTTAGATTTAGGTGCACGTTAATGAACCCCACGTGGTCGAAATTTCCGGAGTCCTCCACTACGGCGTGCCTCATAATCAGAAAGTGGTTTTGGCACGTAAAACCCCATAATTTAAGATTTTGTTTGATTATCGTTGACTATCAAAAAATTTAAGATCTCCTGTTTTTGATCGTGGTAGACAGCTGCTGCTGAACTAACCCGCATAAGTGTTTGCGTGTGAAACAAGCGTTCAACTTGCGCTCGATCCATTTATTATGCCTGTCCCTCTTCACTGCCGAGTCGAGCGGTCGTGGATCCTAGAGGCGATATCTTGAAAGTTTTCGATTCACTCGGGTGCACAGAAACGCCTGTCTATCAGCAGCGTCTTGTGATAACCACTGGCGTTGTGGAGCGCCAGGCGGTATCGAAGGCGTTGTGTACATTGAAGCATTGGTAAGAAAATCAAGCAGACCGCACCCGGTGTTCTCGACGCAACATGTGTCGAGAAGCATGCGCGGTCGTTGAAGACGCCTTCGTAAGCAACGCTTTTGATGCCGAAACCGAGGGACGAACTGTGTGAGCGAACGCCATTCCGTCGTTTCCCGCGTGCACTGCTGGCGACGTTTTTTTCTTGAGCGTGAAATGTTCCAGAGTCACACGCGCCACCAGGTACCACCCGCCGGGGCTTTTTATTACCGGGCCGCGCGGGGAGACGAGCGCCGGCCAATATCTGCGCTGGGCCTCTTAATTGCCGGCCGCTGAGTCGAGCGGCGGTCGAGCCAGCGCACACAGGCGCTTCCGGTGACAGCGTTATTGACTGGAATGGTCCGCTGGATTGACGACCGCGTTGCTTGCTGCGCCTGGTCACGTCGCCGCTGCGCTCTTTCCCCGCGCTCGTTTTTGCCTCCTGCTGAGAAATTGCGTCCCTGGCGATGGTGTTTGGTTTTCCCTTCGTGACAACTTGCCGCTGCAGCAGAGCGCGCAATGACTTTCCTTCCTTTGGCGGCCCCGAAAATAGTATTAACTTTTCACTCGCCGTGTCTTCCGGCCTGGTGATAGGACAGCGCGGCTTCGTGGAAACGAGTATCGGCGCAGCGGCCGCGAACTCTGCGCTCTATCGGGAAACGTCCGCAGGAACGTCTTCTGACGCACATTTCTTGTTTTTGGAGTCTGTCTCGCTCGGATTGATCTGGAAGCGTTTCTGCGCACTGCAGCAGCATCAGGCTGTGTCGGCACGCAACCGGGGACTGAGCGGCTTAATCGTGGAAACAAACTAATCCTGAAAGTGAAAAGCTGTACGAATAGAACTGAAATAACTCAACTTTTCATTTATAACAACTATGTGTCACTGGACGGCCGCCTTTACTATTAACATGTTTGCTACAGCGATTGTTCTTACAAAGCGCTCTCAACTACCAACTTCCTTGTTTTACGGTTCCAGTGTTACAAAACTTGGCTTTTGCATGTAGGTGATTGGTGCATTTAGGTGATAGGTGATTCAGTAGCGATACCAGCAGTCATAGAGGCATAAGGTAATCAAGGAGTACGGAACGCTTACGTGAATATCTTGGCAAATATATATACAGAGGTTCTACAGTTACCTTAATTCTACACAAGAAAAGTAGGAAGATACCTATAAAGGAAGGGGTCAGACAGGGAGAAGACACAATCTCTCCAATGCTATTCACTGCGTGCTCGGAAGAAGTATTCAAGCTTTTAAATTGGGAATGCTTAGGAATAAAGATTGGCGGCGAATATCTCAGCAACCTTCGGTTTGCCGATTACATTGTTCTATTGAGCAACAATGCAGACGAGTTACAACAAATGATTGAGGACCTTAACAGAGAGAGTGTCAGAGTGAGATTAAAGATTAATATGCAGAAGACAAAGGTAATGATAAATAGCCGGGCAAAGGAACAAGATTTCAGGATCGCCAGTCGGCCTCAGGAGTACGTTTACCTAGGTCAATTAATCCCTGATCATGAGAAGGAAATTCACAGAAGCATAAAAATGGGCTGGATCGCATACGGTAGACATTACCAGCTCCTGACTGGAAGCTTACCATTATCATTGAAAAGGAACGAGTACAATCAGTGCATTTTACCAGTGCTGACATATGGGGCAGAGAGAGTGACACTGACAAAGAAGCTTGAGAACAAGTTAAGGACCGCGCAAAGAGCGATGGAATGAAGATTGCTAGGCATAACGTTAAGAGACAGAAAGAGAGCGGTTTGGATCAGAGAGCAAACAAGTATAGACGATATTATAATTGACATCAAGAGAACAAAAATGCAGCTGGGCAGGTGATGTAAGGCGCAGGTTAGATAACCGTTGGACCATTAGGGTTACAGAATGGGTACCAAGAGAAGGGAAACGCAATCGAGGACGACAGAAGACTGGGTGGAACGATGAAATTAAGAAATTCACTGGCGCTAGTTGGAATCGGTTGGAGCAGGACAGGGGTAATTGGAGATCGCAGGGAGAGGCCTTCGTCCTGCAGTGGACATAAAACAGGCTGATGATGATGATTGGTTTGAGCGAGTATAATCTTTTTCAAGCACAAATTAGGTAATTTCAATCTAGTGTCTGTAGTTCAGTCGTATAACTGCACTTTCGAATAAGCTCTTCAGACGGCGAAACAGTCAACCACGTAGCGTGCTCTCTTCAAAAATGAAAGAAAATAAAGCACAGAAAGAACTGTGGTCTGATTTAGCAGTAGACGTTATCACTCCCTGGAAGCGATGATTGCGGTCACTTGTTCAACATTAACTGTTACTAAATTGCTGTGGAAGCCATAACGTGGTGATTTGACGCTCCCCAGTGTTCACGCTTCAGGAAAACCCCTAAATTTGTCGCAACTGGGGCGAGCTAAAACCTCGTGGTAACAGAAAACTGCGCGCATTGTCAAGATTCCGCAGAGACGCTTCAAAGAAAGGTATCGGGGACAGTCGAGGCGTTATAGTGATCAGCGTTATTAGAATCAATCTGATACTGATGGCTTTGGTTGGCGGCGCATTGCAGGAAAATGGCCTGCGTAAAGCCGTCCAAAGCTCAGTCGATCTTTAACGGAGGCCAGTGACTGGCGGTAGAATTTGTTTGGAGACACGCTACGATATAGTTGCTGAATTGCCAAATCCAAGTGTGTAACGACGTCCTGTGCGCATCCATTCTTGAGATTGCGAAGAACAGCAGCAATAGCGTCACCCTCCAATAATCCAAGACACCAGGTGGTTGACCGATGTTTGTCGGAGGGGAGGGAGGAGATGTCACGTGCCCGGTGTGCCGCCCCCCGCTCTGGATACTCCCATGTAAGAATCACGCTTATCGGACGATCCATTCCTGTAGGCCTGGAGGGGGTGGAGGTATATTACCATTCAAGTGCTCCAAGGCCAAACAGCGGTCCCCAGGAGAAGCCTCAGAATCGTTTGGAATACAATCTTGGAATAGTGAAGTTGTAGATCAACTCAGAGATCAGCTTCCGCTAACCTTGCCGCTCACGTTTTTGTCGTAGATGCTTCCACCTATTTTAAACGAGAAGAAAAAGGGTTAACTGAGGGGCCCGATTTTATCAGTCATATCATAAGAAGCCAACAAGCACTGACACCAAGGACAACACAGGGGAGATTACTTGTGCTTAATAAATGAAAAAAAAAGAAACGATACACTAATGGAAATGAAAGTGGGGGAAAAATCAACTTGCCGCAGGTGGGGAACGATCACACAACCTTCGCATTACGTGTGCGATGCTCTACCAATTTAGCTACCGCGGCGCCATTTCCCCGTCCACTTACTTGGGTATTTTTGTTTCCTAGTAGGACCCTGGGAGTGTTAGCTGGCGCTACCACTCGCAAACCTTGGCGGCGGATGTCGAACATCCTTTCTGCCGCCGGCGTCACGAGGACGTGATCTTTTTATTGTACACTTGACATGGATTATAAAGAACTGAATAATACACAAAGAGTACCAAGTCATACAAGATAGTGCAATACGTTGTGTCACTATATAAATAAGAATATACGGGATGAGATTATAATCACAAGTCAAGATATGTGTTACCTACAACGATGAATTTAATTACCTATTACACAGCACTTCAAGCACCGAATAAAATCATGTAGGATCGGGTATTTTTAACAATAGTAGTTTTATTTTCCTTTTGTACTGCCAAATAGTTTTACTGTTCAGAGCGTGATCAAAACAGAAAAAGGTCTATTACAAGGGACATTATTTTATTATGTATTGTTTGGGTGTGATTGTTTGTCCGGGGTCCATGTACAACTAAGATATTCCTACGTAGATTATATACTACATCCCGCTATAAACATTTTTCGAAGAAAAATGTGAAGTTATTCTTGACTATGAACAAAAATTCCTAGGAAGAAACTGTAGAGGTCGGAGTAAGGTAATATCTTTAGAATCTGGAATATACAGCTGCCTGGTACAGATATTAAAAAACATCCTAAACGCAAAGCTCTTTCTTGGAGTGCGATGAGCCGGTCCGAATCAGTATTCTTGCCTAATCCCCAAATTAAATGACAGTACACAAGATGTGAATGAATTGGTGTAAAATATAATTGTTTCTTCAAACTCATCAATATAAGCTCTTTCAGCCGGTGCATCAAGCCTATGGACCTAGATACCTTCAAACGTTCATGGTTCACATGGTCAGACCAGCTTAAATCATATTTGAAACAAACCCGGCCCAACCAATGGACAGGCATTTGTTAACATGATTTCGGAATTATTGATGCGTAATTTGACATTATCGTGTATGGGTTTATTTTTCGGAGCGAAAACAATCTATTTTGTTTTGTTTACATTAACTGCGATTTCATTATTATTCCGCCACACATATAACTCGCTGAGCCAGGCATTAGCTTGGGTTTTCAGCAAGGGACGATGATGCCCAGAAAAGAAAAAAATTTGTATCTTCTGCATAAATAACGATATCTGGGGTTAAAGGTATATTTACAATATTATTTATGTTGATGATAAAGAGCAAATGACGCAGAATTGATTCCTGAGGAGCACCATATTTTATATTGGCGGTCCCAGACCGAGTATCGTGAAGTTGTGTGTATTGTTTTCTTCCACTCAAGTAATTTTCTATAAATTTGCCAGACAATCCACGAATTCCGTAAATTTCTAGTTTTTTTTAGTAGTGTGTCATGTTTAATGGAATCGGAAGCTTTGTGGAAATCAGTAAAAATACCAGTAGTATACAGCTTCTTTTCAAAGTTTGAAAGTATGTTATCCTTAATATATAATAGAGCTGTTTCAATTGATTTCCCGTTTGATATCCGTACTGCTGTTTACAGATTACATTTTTATCCTTTAAAAAGCAGTTGATCCTTTTGTAAATTACTCTCTCAGCAATTTTAGAAAAAAGTGGCAATACAGAAATTGGCCTATAATTGTTAAAATTCTTTTCTTTACCACCTTTAAAATTACTGTAACACGTGCAAATGACAATCTGTCGGGGAATATGCCAGTAAGAAGCATTCTGTTGCACATATAGGTAAGTGGGCTGACCATAAATCAATAGCGGCTTTGACTGGAATGGGACTAATACCGTCGTCTCCAGGCGAACAAGTCTAGTTTAACGCTTTTATTAGGTCTGCAATTTCTTCTTCAGATGTAGGCGTTAGAAACAACGAATCACCGTAAGTTGGAAAATATACGCTTGGATAGACTTCGATGACTGTACACATTCAGAGTTATTGATAGCGCCGGCGTCCAAGAAGTGTTTCTTAAACCGGTTGACAAGCAATTGGCCAGAGCAAACGGTGCGATTTATGATTAACTCAGAAGGCAGTGATGCTTTTCTTCCGGCTACAAGGTTATTAAATCCTTGCCAAAGCAATTTGGGGTTGTGCATTACTAATGAAAACTTGTTTTCGTAATACTCAGATCTTGCTTTCTTGAGGTCGATATTGAGCCTGTTATGGTTTTACGTGCCAAAACCACTTTCTGATTATGAGGCACGCCGTAGTGGAGGACTCCGGAAATTTTGACCACCTGGGGTTCTTTAACGTGCACCTAAACCAAAGTACACGGGTGTTTTTGCATTTCGCCCCCATCGAAATGCGGCCGCCATGGCCGGGATTCGATCCCGCGACCTCGTGGTCAGCAGCCAAACACCATAGCCACTGAGCAACCACGGCGGGTAATCTTTTCTTTTTTATTAATACGCTTATACAAATCTTTGGTAATCCATGCCTTTTTCGCTTTTGCGTGCTTTTTGACAAAAACGTGTGGAAATGCCTGGTCATAATTATGGAGCATTTTTTTTTCGAAGAATGCATCATACGCCTTAGACGGATTCGTTTCTCTGTACACCTCAGTCCAATTAGTCTCAGCCATGAAAGAACAAAATCTGGCCACGCTGAACTCATTCACGATTTGTCGCTTATATTTTCTTTCATTCAAATGTTTTCTTAGTTGAAATTATGCAAAAAAGAGAGAATGATCACTTATTTTAGACATATATACCCCAGACAAGATGTTGTCCAAGGGAAAACTTGTAAAACATAAGTCAATTAACGTTTCATAATGCTCTGGAACTCGCGGGGACCATAAATAACATTTTCACAAGCGTATAAGAGTGTTATTTCAAGCAACTTTACCTGGTTTGAGTTATTTTTCATGAGATCAATATTAGTATCATCAAAGATTATTGCTTCCCATTTATTAATGCTTCCGCGTTCAAGAAAAGACTGTACGAATTCAAAAACTACGTATGTTATGTTACTAGGGGGGCAGTAGCTAGATTAGGAGTATCGCGGCAATGTGGTGTAATATAGCGACAGCCTCAAGATCTCCCTGTAAAATAGTGTAATCAAACAAAACATCACAGGGCAGGCTTTTTTTGACATATAAAGTAACTGCTCCTCCACGTTTATCTTCTCTGAACACATAAATGTTCTCATAGTCTTCAGAAATGGATAGGCTTGCGCTGGTTGGTAAAACAACCATCTCAAAGCCCGGAAACTGCGTAATATCAGCATCACAGGAGTACCAAGTGTCGGAAAAACCAATAATGTCAAATGCGTCATTTATTTGCTGAAGATGGGCTTCAATTTCATGTACTTTGTTTCGTAGACTTTGTGCATTGAGGTGATATAGAAGAAGTTCTTGTTAAGAAGAATAATTGTTGCTGCTTATCAAGTTATTGAAGGAAGTCGGTGTAAAATAGGATCCCATCATAGTGACAGGCTACAAACAAGGTGTGCAGGCAGTGCGTCTACACCGACACAACCATTTTTTCAAGATCACTTTCACAAGCAATCCGTACGGCTCGCGTGCCCTGCTCTTTCTCTACAAAAACCTTTACCTGAGAACACCACACAAAAGTGTAGTTCAGTTCGCGTGCCTTAGCAAACCACCGAAGGCTCTTATTCATGGCAGTGAGGTTATCGAAAAAGCGTAAATCGCTTGCTCACCCCTTCAGTTTATCCCATTTTACCAGCCACGCTGCTTTCACCGTTCGCCGGGAAAATCTGATCAGCGGGATCGGTACCTTGTTCGGGCGTGGCGGGAAGTGATGCACACTGACAACTTTACTATCTGACAAGAGCGGAAGATCGAGCTTCTGCACAACGTTGTTAATTTTTTCCAACAGGGTTTCTGTTTCTGCCAATGGCAGGCCATGAATTTCCATGTTCTCCGCCTAGTGTGCTGTTGAAGACCGTTGAGTTCGTTGAAGTTAGCTTTTCAACTGAATTTGTCTTGGCTGTTTTCAAGAGTCTCGACCCTCTTGCAAAGCTGTTCGATTTCGCTCGCATGTCCTGAGTTTTTCCTGCCCTGAGCTCTTTTAATTCTGAGCATCAGCTAAACTTCGCTTTACAACTTTGAGTCACGAATCTTGATGCCGTTAGTGCCATGCGTGGCAAGGCAACGTTCATTTGATTGCGCCAGACTAGTTGCGCTCTACTTTAATGGTTTCCTTAGCTCTGGCACTACAGGGATGCAGCATTCGTTCCAATGACAGCACGAAGCGCACCTTCAGCTTTTCCCTCGGCGACTGTACCATAATCTTAACTGTCGCATAGCGGTGGTGGTGAACGCGATGCGGCGGCCTTATAGACGGTTTCACTCGCGCTATAACTGCAGCGAGAGTGCGCCCCCAAAAAACTTCCGGTCACGGGCCTTATCAGACTACTGCGCCGGAACGCAAAACGCGTTTTTAAGTTGTTTTATTGGCGGAAAGTCTATTTTTATGTTTTCAGATAAAAGAGATGCGCAATACGCCTCAAGACAAATACATAAATATTTTCGCGTAACTTAGGGCAACATTAAATTCTAAAATTGTTCTTATGTACAGAGGAAAAGTGTTGAAAATCTGCAGGCTTAGATTTTAACGCACTCCTAATCAATATCGCAGCCAATGACTTTCTTCCTCCCTAAATTTAGCGGGCTACGTACATGAGCAAAACCGGAAACCGTCCAGTGCCTATGTTTATAAACAGTGTAAGGGTCCATAATACTGTCTTCGCAGATCGGGATGTGCGCCTGCCCTGAGCCTTGCTGTGCTTGCACATGCGGGTGATAAGACGCAGCTTCGTGGAATTTTACTGGGCCAACTTCAGCACTTCGATTGACATTATCCAAGCATAAAATACAGCGTTTACAGGGACCCTCGTATTCTCGCACCTCAGCGGTGGGTGGTGGATGAGACGCAGCAGCATTACTGATCGGCTTTCCATATTGGTTTCGTTCCAGAGTATTAAAAATCAAATTATGGGGTTTTACGTGCCAAAACCACCTTCTGATTATGAGGCACGCCGTAGTGGATGACTCTGGAAATTTAGACCACATGGGGTTCTTTAACGTGCACTTAAATCTAAGTACACGGGTGTTTTCGCACTTCGCCCCCATCGAAATGCGGCCGCCGTGGCCGGGATTCGGTCCCGCGACCTTGTGCTCAGCAGCCTAACACCATAGTCACTGAGCAACCACGGCGGGTGTTCCAGGGTATTCTTAATTAGCTTGATAATGCTCTCGTCCTAAGCTGCTGCTGTGCTGAGATATTTACTACTCTTGTAATGGTAGCCACAAACAGAGCTGTGTGTTTGTCTTGTCATGAACTGGTCACTGAAGACTCGATATCCCTGGGTTGTACTTGGTGCAAATATTCTTACCACGTTAGGAAGTGCCGTGGTGTGTCTGTCAACTTTCCGCAGTAAGGGTGAATCCATTAGTAGCACTTGGGTTTGTGTGATGTGTACCGCGGGTAAGAACAGAGGTGCTGTGGCCAAGCCCCAGAAGGCGAGTACTAGTTTCGGTTCCAAGGAACGCGCACGCTTCCAGTGGTTGCCGGACATCCTTATTTTTTTATTTCTATATTTGAGAAGTTGAAATCGAGCGACGCGCGAGAAGTGGTCGTCTCTGTGCGTCCGTCGAGCTTACCGCCGCTCATCCTTGCCACTCGCTCAGCGATATCGCAAGTCGGATTGCGCTTTGTCACCTGCTTCGGCTGTCGTTCGAAGTATGAAGATGGGAAAGATAAAACACAGAAGCTCGATCAGGCGTGCAACGAACGGAAGACGCGGGAAAGGAAGTCAAGCATTAAACGAAGATGGCTAAACGGGGCATCACATGCGTTGCGCGGCTCTGTGGTGTTCTAACACCGGCAATTCCAGTTCTCCGAAGTTTTTCAGGTTTCCTAATGACAGCAGGTAAGCACATGTATTTCACTTTATCTTTTGAGCGGGTCTTCATTTTGCGTGAGTAAACAAGTTCTGTGCAAGCCTGAGGCGACTGACAAGGAGCACTGTCGCTCGACCCATTCGTCTAGACGGCAGCCCATCTGCTGTCGGTGAAATACTTGTAATGAAGGCCTTGAGTGCGTGTTTGTTGGGCTACACATTTTGTGCTCTCTTCGCTCGACACATACAGCCACGGCTAAAGTGAAGAAAAAAGATACAGCCGTGATGTTTTAGCGAGTATCAAGAGTAATGGTGGCAAAAGGATGCACGCACGAAATTACTTGCGGCGTTCTGGTGCACCATTACTGAGATATCGTACTGACGAAGGGGGAGGCTCTCTATTTTAGCTGAATTTTGGAGCGTAGATGGTACCATGCTCTAATTTACCTTGCTTTAGGCTCAGCTTCGGTGTGCGCAAGCTTTCGAGCACCTGTTTTATAGACCTGTTTTATATGTTTTATAGTTATTTGTTGTGAGGGCGAAATGTATTTAATAATACCAGTAATACAAGTATAGAGTATTTAATACTAATTAAGCACGAACTGGTAATCTGCCTTGTGATGAAGAGTGCTATTAAGTTTTTTTTTATGAATGATTGGTTACATGCTTTGCGGTTTTGCCAAGATAGTGTCCTAATACTCGCCGTGCTTTTCTGTATGCATGAAAATGACGCATATTATGACGACAGGCAGATTATATGTCCTTGTAAGCACTATATAAATATGCCTCCTCATTCGGTATGTAGTTCAAATTATGAGAGCAATTATAGGCTACTTCTTGTTCATGGAGATGCATTGTTACGATCGGCCTGCGGGGGTGGCGTCATTAGGAGAAGCGACCTTCGAACCCTTCTCGGCCGCTTCGACGAGGGGCTTTGGAGAGCCAACAATGTGCGTCTTCGGAGAACTGGCGACGCCAGCAAAGTTAACCGACCATGCAACTCCTTCGGAGAACTGGAGACCAAGCAAAGTTAATCAACCATGCGCCTCCTTCCGAGAGTCGGCGACTCCAGCAAGACTAGCCATGGTCGGCGGACCGAGTATTGTTACTTGATTACCTGTCGCCTTCATGGTCTACTTGCAGCAAGAGAGCTGCTGGAAAAGGGTGTTTTGCGGTGGGTTTTCACGGGCCCCAGAATTCGGCACAGTCTGCTGACAGTCGTGACGGCTACCTGAGAAGTCAGTTCTGGAATCAAGAGGCGCCCTCTGGGGTCAAGCGTGACAATCTGTCTACGAGGACACGCTCAACTCGGTGTGTTTTGGGAATTTCAAGTGCAGATGTGAGTGTGTGAGCCCCCCCTCAAAGGCGGGTCGACTACTCCTCCAACGACGACATTGGACGGTCCGGTTGGACGGAGGTTGGACAGCAGTTTTCCCTCACCTAGGGATCTAGGGAGCACAGAAGGTTTTAAAGCAGCCGTTTGGTCTGCTGCTAGTCGTGGTGCTCATGCGCTTGAGTGCTCGTGTGCTTCGGGCTTCGTCTTGCGTGCTCCGTTTGGATGTCATGCTAGACTGTTGAAATGTGTTTCCTGTCGTAATGTAAATACTGTAAATAAATCCCGTATTCCTAGTTCTCGATCAGGGCAAGTTTCTCCCCACAACCACGTCCCAAGCGTGAGTGAGATGGATGACCGCATGGGCTAGCTACCACATATTTCATGCCCAACTACAACCCGTACAACTGGTAGCCAGCGATGGGAAGTCCCGCCCTTCAGCTACATCTAAAATCTTACAACTGGTCACCAGCGGGGAGGATTGTCCTCCAACTCTTGCAGCATGTAGCCAGTTTAAAATTCTCTGGGTCCTTACTTCACATACTAACAAGGAAATACATGTATTGCACTCTACCTTTTTTCTGTGCGCCACAAAATGTGTCCCTGTTATACGTGATAGTCAAGTTTCGTGTGACCATCCAGTGATGGTTAATTTTCGGATTGGTTTGGATCTTCTGTTATCTATGTTCGCTCATTATGTACAAAGTTTAGTTGTGAATGAAAATTCCTTCTACGGATTGACGCTTTCGCATCGCGTAGAGGTCAGTCTTTTTCCAGTACGGAATGTGTGAATAAAAACAAAAACTTTCAACATTTACTTATTTTGAGTTTTGGATGAGTGAGAAATCGGCCAGCTTTAGTTGATGCACTTCAGAACACACGAACAAAATTAACCATTGATGGTGCCAGGAAGTTATTATCTTTTACTACCCCCACCTATATCTCCGGACTAGTTGAACTGTAGCCCTAAACTTAACCACAAGTTATAAATTTCAATGCGAATACTTTCACGAAATGACGAAATGCAATGCACTACCTGCGAATACAGCTTGCTACAGAAATATTGTTCATTATAGTTGCTTGGCATTGGTGTGTACGAGCACTGTCCCAGTGCTTTAAGAAATTGAATGAAAGCTTCCGTGTAAACGCGGCCCCCAAAAAAGCGCTTCGTAAACACGGCACACTTGAGTGGGTTATGCTCCGTGATTTGGCCAATGTCGCCGCGCGGCCAGCGGACCTGCAAGAGAGCGCGAACGCCGCGTGCGAAATGGGAAAGGAGGGCTTCGCGGCAAGCCTCCTCCTCGCGGCGGTCTGCCTTCTCGCTCTACCTTCTCACCTGATCAGTGACGTCATGAAGACATTGTTTTGTTTAAGAATTATATCCAGTTGGATATCCGGCAACCGCCACTGCCGCCACGTATCGGCATGTGACCGAGTGTCCCAAGGGAGGTATAGGGAGTTTTCGCACCCTACTGTGGCGACAGGTCATTCCCAGATTTCAAATATTAATGGAAAGCATCGCTTTCCATTAATATTTGATCGCTTCTCCCGCTTGTGGCTAAGGTTGGTGCTCTCACTGAGGCAATGAAAAGGCTGAATGGAATTGAAAAGTCAATCGCGCTTCTCTCTAAGAAGTATTACACCATTTTAGTAAACTAGATGAAAAAAAACACTACAATCAGTTACAATCTGTTACAATCAGTAGTAGTAGTGTAAAACTGTTATTCAGCCCAAAATTACAGGCCGAGCATATCGACCACCTGGGTGGCCAGTCGACGCTCTTCTTCTTCACCTTCAGAGCCAAGCCAGTCGAGCCAGGTGGTGATGGAAAGGGAAGGGGCAGGATAGAAAATTGATTGCTGAGCAGCCGGACAGTAGGATAGGCAATGGGATAGGTCTGCATAAGTAGAGGGGCAGTTGGGACAGGAGATGTCGGAGTGATAGCGATAGAGAAAGAGACGGGAAGGGGTAAGCAGTGCATTCATTTGGATGTGCCGTAGAAGGCAAGCCTCCGGCGCAGTGAGGGATGGATGAGGGGAGGGTAGAGGCGCTTATGGAGATGGAGCTGGAGGTAAACTTCCTTGATAGTGCGGAGCAGGAAGAGTCCCCTAGAATCCTCCGAGGGCCTGGACTATGAAATCAAAGGTGCCCGGCTAAAAACGTCACGGGCGAGCTGATTTGCCAGCTCATTGCCATCAATCGCCGAATGCCCAGGGGCCCAGCGGAGGAAAACGGTGGAAGCTTGAAGTGCGGAGACCGCTCGTTCGATCTCCTGTTGGAGTGAATGGGGTAGGGTGCGGTTTTGTATGTGGTGAATGGCGGCTTGGGAGTCGGTGTATATCGTGTACTCTGTGAGCGAGGGAAGGGAGGGAAATGATTGTAGGGCATGTACAATGGCAAGGACCTCAAGAGAGAGATTGCGTCCGGGGGGTGTAGGTACGGCCCACTCGTGTGAGTTTCAGGTGCTGGGAGGTGGGGATGGTAAATTGCGTAGCCGCAGAATCCTCGAGGAGCCATGAAAGAAGCATCCGTGTAGGCTACTCCCTGGCTAGTAAAGAGGGCAGAATGATGCTGCGTGCCGCGTGACGACGGCCGGCATGGACATATTGGACGGGAGGGGGAATGGGAGAGATACCCACCTAGGCCTGTAAAAGAAAGCCGGGTAAGCTGGGAGTCACGGTGGAGGGAGAGAAGAGAACGAAGAGGATGGAAGAGGCCTGTGGTAAAGAGCTTAGCAGTAGAGGTGGTGATAGGCAGGTTGAGAGCTGCCTTGTACAGGCCCACAAGGGCGGTCTCGAGGGTGTTAAGCTGCAGCAGAACTGATAGTTGGGCGAGTTGGTACGAATTCAGAGTAGAATATTTTTGCGCGCACAATTGACAAGCACACAGTGAAGGGGGACACACGACCGCAGCTGCGGTCTAAAAGACGATCAAAAATTCACAAAATACAGAATAGGTGTTGTGTACCGGCTTCCATTGACCTGTGGCAACATGTACATAGGACAAACCGGTCGGTGCATAAACACCTGTGTAGAAGAACATGAACGTTCTCTTGGTAAAGAAAATCATTCGCACTTGTCGAACAACTGTAATCTATGTCATTGTGATCCGGTATTTTTTAACACTGACATTTTGTTTTCAGATAAAAATAAACTAACATGTAAAATTACAGAAGCATTTCATATCAAAAAGTGCGCTGAAAGATGCATAAGCCAACCATCGGTTGTAATCACTCAAAATGAATTTGCTTTTTTAAATACTGGTTGAACCTTCTTAATCTGTTTTTAATCTGCTTCTGTTTTTCTGACCACTCTTGTTGCACATGCTCAGCGCTGATAACTGGGGTATATATGTTCTGTATCTTTCCGAAAATAAGATAGTCATGAGTAAGCGCTCGTGTGTCCCCCTTCACTGTGTCCTTGTCAATTGTGCGTGCAAAAATATTTTACTAGGAAGGTGTTAAGCTGAGTGTGGGTGAAGGAAACGTAAGGTACAAAGTACAGGAACTTGTTGAGGGCGAGCGCATGGGAAACTGGGGACGCGTGAGCCTCGTGGAGGCCCGAGCGCCGAGTGACCACGCACCGCAGGAGGTGAGTTACCGAGTGACAGGTCCTGACAGCGTGGTGGAGGGCTTCCACATTATTGGCGGCATGCAACGGGAAGCCAAGAACTTTGCATTGGGGGACAGTAGGAATGCGAGAGCTTGAAATATGGAGTGAGATTAGGGCGTTGTGGGAGCGCTGGTATGAGGAGTAGTTAAGAAGGAGAAGCTCGGATTTCTGCGGAGCAGGAGACAGGCCAGCAGTGGAGAGAAAGGAGTTAATGAGATCGAGGCCACGTTGCAGGGTGTCCTGTACGTGACCGGGAGAAACAGACGGACACCAGATGGTGCTGTCGTCGGCATAAAAGATGTGGTGGAGGTCAGGAATCTGGGCTAGTTGGGAGCGAGAGGGGTCATAGCAAGATTAAAAAGGATAGGAGAGAGAACAGCATCTTGAGGAGTGCCACAGGTGAGCGGGTCGAAGTCGGACAGATGTGGGGGGGGGGGGGGTGTCCACTCGAAAGCGAGCCATTCGGTTAGAGAGAAAGGAGTGGAGATAAGAGTACATGCGGTTGCCGCAGTCCAGGGAGGAGAGTTGAGACAGGATGTGGTCGTGGCACACACCGTCGAGGGCCTTGCGGACATCAGCAGTCACAAGAGCGTGGATCTGGCTGGGGGTGGGCGAGAGAATACGTGCGCTGGAGGATTAAGCACATTTCATGTGCACAGACGCGGCGTCAAAAGCCGATAAGGGAATGGGGGAAGAATTCTCTCGCCTCAAGAAAATCGAAGAGGCGAGTCAAAGCCATTTGCTCAAACGTCTTGCCAACACACGATGTCAAGGAGATAGGGCGAAGGTTAGAAAGGGAGGGAGTTTGCCCGGCTTCGGAATCGTAGAAATAAGGGAGGATGTCGAAAAGCTCGGCAAGTAGCCGCTGTCCCAGGCATTGTTGCAAGTCTGGAGGAGGAATTCCTTGGCGTGGTCGGGGAGGTTGCGGAGTGTGGTGTATGTGATGGCGTCCTCAGCGGGAGCCGAGCGAGTAGCATTAGCAGCCAGGGCAGCTTCTAGCTCCCGGAGAGTGAAAAGGCGGTCGAGCTCTGGGTTAGGATTGCGCGAGTAGGCTGGGTAGGAAAGTGTGAGAAGGGGTGGGAGATACAAAGAAGTGAGCTTGTCAGAGACATCGGAGGGAGTCCCCTGAGGGAGGGCTTTTGCTAGAGTGGGAGCAAGGGAAGGCTTCGTACCTAAGAAAGATTTAAAAAGACACCATGTGGATGGCGAGTGCAATGCAGAGTCGAGGCCGTCACAAAGCGCATTCCAACGAGAATGCTCGAGGAACGCGCCGTGGGCGACTATCTCGGCCAGCAGAGCAGGAATCCGGGAGGAAAGTTGAGTATTTTGGGGTTAGGAGAGCAAGAAGCGTTGGAGACGTTTCCGTCGACGCCATAAACGGAGAAAGTGAGGATCCGGGTCTGGGATAGGGTGACATGAGCTAACGCGACAGCTACTGGTCGAAAGGGCTGCGGAGATGCGCGACGTCCAGTCTTCGTAAGATTCAAAGCATGCGGAAAGGAGATTAGTGCGAAATGCGTGCCAGTCAGTGTGAGTAGTTGAGTGCGACCGAAAGATGTGGGAAAGTGAGGCGCTAATATGAATGAGGAAATGGTCGCTGAGAAGGGCTTCAACTGTGACCTGCCAGTGAAAGGAAAGGGATCCCCGAGAGAGAGATAGGACGGATGTCATGGAGCGCTCTGCGACAGTGCCCGCTCGAGTAGGGGATCCAGGAGTATTAAGAAGGGTGAGGTGGCGTTCTTGGGCGAGATGGTGGAGTAGGCGGCGGGGCTTGAAGGTCTGGGGTAGCCCGAGAGTGTGTGAGGGGCGTTAAAATCGCCCCCAAGGAGGAGATGGGTGGGGGAGGGAAGAGAATAAAGGAATTTGCCCAAGGCAGGGAATAAAGAGAATGTGACAGTTGGATTGTAGAAAGACATAACGGCGAGTGAGATGCGGGAAGAAGGTGGGTAGTACACCACACCAACTAAATATTTATGGAGGCTGAAGGGGATATCAAGTGGCTCGACGAGGACGTCGCTGCGTACATAAATGGACGCAAGCGGCGTGCCCGTTGTGGCATGGTAGGCGCGGTAACCTGGGACGGTGCGGGCCATCCCAGTCTCCTGGAGAAGGAGAAAATGGGGCAGAGAGGAACGGGTGAGGAGATACTGGTGGAGAGGGGTTTTATTGTGGCAAAGGTTTCAACAGTTCCACTGCACAATCTTGATGTCCTTTCCACGCGCCATCTACGATAGGTTAGAGGTAGAAGAGTTTCCGGTGACACGTTCCTTTTTGGCCGGGGGCAGTGACTCCTGGAGGGAGCCCAGCATAGAAGAAAAGGATTCCAATTGCTTGGATTGGGCTAGGAGGGTGGTGAGGATCTGGACAATCGAAGTTTCGAGCTGAATCAAGCGAGTGTGGTGTGCGTTGGTGGTGGTTTCTACCAGCTCAGCCAATGGGATGACCTGGGCATTAAAGGACGGGGTGATGAACGGGGCAAGATGTTCATTTAGCTTGGTAAGCTGGGATGTAAGAGAAGAGGTGGTTGTCGAGGGTTTGTGTCAATGAGTGGATTTGCGGTTGTAAATCTTGGGAGATTCACTGTTGTTCGCGCTGGTGACGCTCCAGCATTGTGAGTCGGAGTCTGCTACAGCTCGTACATTACCTCGCTTGTTTGCGCAGGATTCCACCTAGCACATTTGATGACGGGGAGGTATGTTTGTATGATGAGCAGCTTTGTACGTATTCGAACCACTGTACTTTGATGGTAGCGCGGAGCATCGCGGAATGTGGTTGCGGAAGAGCGTTCTCTTTATGGATCCGCCATTCTGTCGTATCCTTAAAGGGCCCCTGAAACGGTTCGGACAAATTTTGTAGACGCGTAGGGTGCAGCTTAAGTAGAACATTCGCACCACAATTTAAGTGAAGCGTTACGTATTAATGGAGCTACAATCGATTAGAAGTTACCCTCCTCCCCAGCCATGCTTTTCCTCCTCAACTTGTTCGCCGAGCGAGCGGGGCTAAGCTCCGCCTTTACTGGTCCTGCGTCACGATGCGACGTCACATCGTCCACTTCCGGTTGTTTTGGAGCCTGCCCCCGCCCGCGCGAAACCTCTCCGCTAGCCGCTTGGCTGTCGACCTCAAGCGAGAGCTATCGAAGCAGCGTGCGTTGCGAGCATTCTGTCGTAGCGCCGAACGTGTCTGGTATTCCGTTAACCACAGGCAAGCTGGTCATTTCGGCAAATGACTGGAGGCATAAACTCAAGCTGATGAAGGAACTTTGGCGTAGACGTACGTGAGCGGCCTGATCGGTCTGCACGGTCCAGACACTTGTTGGCGCAGTGCTTAACCAGCCAAACAAAGCGCTAATATTGCTCTAACCAAGTGTAAAACATTTTAAACATTTATAAAAACAACGTGTTGATGATTACACTCCTGCGAAAAATACGCACCAGCAGCAAAAATGAATACGCTTCGTTGCTGCCACTGTGTATTGTTGAGCTCTATGCCACCAGGTGGCTGCACCGTGCAGACCATTCACATTTGCCCTTCTGCTCATCCCGGCACAGTCAAGCGGCCAGACCCTGTCCCCTTGCGCTTGTGTTTGCCCTAATACCGGACTCGCGAAACGCTATTGCGTTGGTAATCTTCCTGTGTAAAGTGACGGCCACAAACGCGCAAATCCTGGCGCCGATCGGATAGCGGCAGCCCGATGCGCAGCAGCCAGTTCGCTCGTACGCTGCCTTGCAGAGGGACACGATGTCGCAGCTTGACATATTACCAGTCGCTACGTTTGCAGTCCACAAGGCAACAAAGTCGACTCATAGTGCTCGCGAAAAGACTGAGACCAACTCTGACCGCGGAGCTCTCGTCAAAATGGAGTACGTTGTAATACAAGCAGACGACACTTGCTGTGTGCCGGAAGTGCTTAAGTGTACTGAAAAATTGTTCTTGTGCATTCTTTTTATGTTACTTTCTTTTTATCAAAACAAATTAACTAACCTTCCAACTATTACGAAGATCATTTGTTTACCGTAAAGTTGGAAAACTTATCGATCACGCGCCCTGGTCAGCCAATCGGATAGCTCGCCCCACTGACGTAATATGGGTGATTTCGGTCATATGGGTAGGGGCGGCTTAAAATTCCGCCGAGCAGTGCGCTGCGATCGGCAGCGATGTGCATTTTTAAAGCCTTATAATAAATTACACGCTTTACGCAGAGCACTTAGATGTGTCAATTAATGATCAGAAGGACCTACTCTAACGACTCAGTATCTTTGTAGAAAATCGTCAAAAGCGTTTCAGGGTCCCTTTAAGGCGACAAATTGTTTAAGCGCACGTCAGGCGTAGGTTTAGAAGCTTTGTACTGAAAAAAAAAACCATGCACGCAGAAAAGCGGGCCAAACAGGCCTGGATAAGCGGCAACATTAATTTAGGCGTTGTCGTTTTTTTTTGAGAATTTGAGAAACATTGAGAAACATTGTGAAGCCAGCAAGACATGTCATTAAATATATTTCTGGTTATACTCTCGCTCCTTTAGTCTTTTAAAAAGAGCACCAAATATCTACGGCTTGCTGATGAAAATGGGGATGTTTTCGAACGTTGCTGATGCCCTTGCAGAAGATTTTCGTCTGTATTTGGTGTAAAAAATGCTTCTACTTCAAGTCACCGTCATTCTCAGTCTGGTACAACATGTAAAGTATCAGTAAACGAAGACCTTGTCTTCAAGTGCATGACGCGCTTCTACTTTGTCTTTCTTGAGGCACTGATGGTATCTCTCCCGCACTGCTTCAAGGGCAACTCTGGCGATTTTTTGATGTCCACCGACCTCAATAAAATTTTGAACATATATGCTCTTCGGCACTCTGATTATCTGTGCCAAACGATGCGACTACAAGTCACTTAGTTTTCCTGAAATGGAATTTTAAAGATTGGTTACGTGTTCCCAACTCATGCCCACGAATGTAGAACTTTTTACCAACCTTCTTGTGGCGTGTGAACCTACATCGCCACTCGACGAACCGCGTTCCTTCTTCTGCGGGACGGTGGTCGACAGTCATCATTTTGATAGACGCTCGTCGTTGCAGGCATTCTTCTTCGGTCTGTAGGCATTGTAGGCGGGAAAGCGATGGGTGGAAGCTGGTATTGTGCTGACGGTTGCAAGGACACAGCAACGAAGACGAAGGGTGTCTGTTATCACAGGTTTCCTTCCAACAGCGCTCTTCGGAAGAAGTGGCTTTGTGCTGTTCGGGTCGTCGAGTGGTCCCCAAGTAAAAACGCGTCTGTATGCGCGGATCACCTCACTCCGGAGTGCTATAAAGACAACGTGTACTTGAGCGAAGCTTTTGGACTCACAAGGTCCTAAGCTGTGCGATCCTGTTCACTGGTAGCAGCCGAACGAAAGTTATCCGGCTCTTGTCTCTGATGTGAGCACAATCATTATAAAAACCCAGTACTTTCAGTACCAGAGGTGCTACCTTCTCCAAGCAGTACAGCAGGTTTGTACTCGTAAATATGTTATTAAAATGATAAGCAACAGCTGTAGGGAAGCGTGTCACAGCTAAGCTTAAGTTTAATGGATGCAATATTGGTGGAAACACAACTAGAATGTTTTAAAACAGGTATGTGCACAGTAGCTTTTTTCTGATTCGGCCACACGGCATATAATGTTGGTATGGATGCTTCAGCATATTGAACATGCACTTACAATAAAACTAGTGTTGATTAGTAGCAGTACCCGCAGTTAACAAAATTATAACTCTATGACATTAAATTTCATGCAAGGAAGTGTAGTCACTTTCATGGCACGAAGATGAGCTCGCAAAGCAAGATTTCAATAAGACAATCTCATATTATAAGCTCCTGAATTTTTATCCAGGATTACAGTTAAGAATAGTGCTTTGTGCTTCCTTTTCAGGCATGGATGCCACATCAAAGGGGCATTGTTGACAAAGTGAAACAACAGCCACTTTCCCTGGCAGGTGATGGCAGGCGTGACACACCCGGTCATTCTACTGACTTTGGTACATATACTTTACTGGACACTACTATAAAGTGCTGCTCATGGAACTTGTCAAGGTGCAGCATTTTATTTTTATTAAAAAAATATTCAGATGGAATATGGGAAAACTCAGTGTGTGCTGACATTTATTCCAAACCTTTTTAAATGAGACCGCAATGTCCGGTGTCTTCAGCTTGGATACATTTGTATGCCATTTACTGTTTTACGTCATAAAGCATGAAGCGGAATGCAAAGTATAATCACACCCACTGGGTGTACTTTGTTTAGCTGCTATAATTGTATAGTTGCTATAGTTGTATAATTGAGTAACGTTTAAACCCGCTGTGGTTGCTTAGTGGCTATGGTGTTAGGCTGCTGAGCACAAGGTCGCGGGATCGAATCCCGGCCACGGCGGCCGCATTTCGATGGGGGCGAAATGCAAACACACACAGATTTAGGTGCACATTAAAGAACCCCAGGTGGTCGAAATTTCCGGAGTCCACCACTACGGCGTGCCTCATAATTAGAAAGTGGTTTTGGCACGTGAAACCACATAATTTAATTTTTTGAAACCAAATAGTCGTCTGGCTGATATGAACATTATTTGGAATTGGCCTCCCGCAGACTACTGACATATGCACACACTCCACGGCTTTGCTGGCCACTCTTCCCAAAAAAAGTCTTGTGCGAAAGGGCTTCACTGTGCTCTCTGTACAATCATGCTACTGTCATATGTATACTAAAACACCACTGTTGTTCTCAGGTCAGTCGCAGCATGGCACCCTGAGAGAGGAACGAAGGCCCAGCGCCCATGCAAGCAGCACGGCCTTGCATCAAAAGTTGTCTCCATAATCAGGTGTTTTCACGATTGAGTTTTAAAGCAAAAGTCTTTACCAACGTAAAGCCGAGGCCACTTTGAGTTTTTTTTTTGTTTCAGCACCATTAGGCTTTGATATAGAAGCTGGTTTTTTTTCACTGTAGTAAGAAGTTTGATGTTTATGTTTGGTTTTCATGTGGGTTATTTAGCCGTCAGTTTTTTTTTGCTTTAAAATAAAACACGTTTCTATTTTTGCACGAAACAAACTATAGCCTTGCTCTTCTTTGTATCATTTATTACAGTGCTGCCGCCTGCTCTTTGTCACGCATGGCTCCATGAAATATCTGGTTCCGTGGTTTATCTGAAAAAAAGAAACACGCCACGGTGGCTAAGGGGCTATGGTGCTGCGCTGCCTAGCGCGAGGTCGCGGGATCGAATCCCGGCCGCGGTGGCCGCATATTGATGGGGGCGAAATGGAAAAGCGCCTCGGTCCGGTGAATTGGGGGCACGTTAAACATCCCCTGATGATTAAAACCGATCTGGAATCCCCCACTACGGCCTGCCTCATAATAACATCGTGGTTTTGGCACGCAACACCCCAGAATTGATTCATAGAAAAAACAAGCGTAAGCGGGAAATTAGATTAAACGATTTTCAAGTGAGAACAGTTTTGCTAATTTGCGACTCAGCACGATCGTTAAACCAATAACTGACTTTACACAACAGCTCCTTTTTGCGTAAAACAACATTCGATTGTATCTGCATTTCGAACATAGGCACATGTCTTCAATGTGCACTTCACAATATTGACACGTGTATTTATATTTATCGGGCGACCAGGTTTCACCGCCTAACAAATCTTATCGCGCAGCGCGGGACGCGCTTGCATGTATCCGAAGTTTCTGGAAAGTTATCGATGCTTCTATCCGCGTGTCTGTTGTCGCCGAACCTTGTGTTATCAGATTTCATCGCGTGACATGAATGGTGTAGAACTTTGTGGAAGACACGCGGGTCCCATCAGGTAATCTGGAACATTCGACGACTGATCTATAAAAGCCGACGCGCTTGACCCGCTGATCAGTTTTTTCCGACGATCGCCGACCGTGTTCGCCGCTATCGTTGTGCTATAAGTGTAGCCTGTTTTTGTGGGCACAGGTTCGCCCAATAAAAGTTAGTTTTCTCGTTCACAGTATTGCTACTGTGTTATTGCTTCTTTCTTCACCGTCACTACCACGTGACATCTGGTGGAGGTGCTTTTCGTCCATGTACAGGACGCCCCCAACAAGCCGTGATCCCAGCCCAGACCGCGAACAGAACACCAACGTAATCCCGGACCACCGAGCAAGCCGCCGTCTTCAACAGCTGCCCCCGGAGCACGGACTTCTACCTGAGAAGACCAAGAAGATTGTGGCCAAGGCAACCGCAATGGCAGCCCCAGCGTCCCCCATCGTCCTGCAGCAGCCCAGGGAACCACCGACGTTCCGCGGTTCCACATTTGAGGACCCGGAAACCTGGCTGGAAACGTATGAGAGGGTCGCTACGTTTAACAACTGGGCAAGCGA
Source organism: Dermacentor albipictus (assembly GCF_038994185.2). Taxonomy (NCBI): domain Eukaryota; kingdom Metazoa; phylum Arthropoda; class Arachnida; order Ixodida; family Ixodidae; genus Dermacentor; species Dermacentor albipictus. Next base: position 275,968,268 of record NC_091821.1, on the reverse strand, counting down.
CGACAAGCTACGACATGTCTATTTCGCATTGGAGGACGCCGCCAAGACGTGGTTCGAGAATCGAGAAGCCACCTTGACGACGTGGGACCTCTTCCGAAGCGGCTTCCTGAAAACATTTCAAAGCGTCGTGCGAAAAGAACGAGCCCAAGCTCTACTGGAGACAAGAGCGCAGCTGCCGAATGAGACGATCGCGATTTTCACTGAGGAAATGAGCCGTCTGTTCCGCCACGCCGACCCAGAAATGTCCGAGGAGAAGAAAGTACGTCTACTGATGCGTGGCGTAAAGGAGGAACTTTTCGCCGGTATGGTAAGAAGTCCACCGAAGACCGTCGACGAGTTTCTTCGTGAGGCGACGAGCATCGAGAAGACACTGGAATTGCGGAACCGGCAATTTGACCGACGCACCAAGCCAACAAGCTACTCCGGAATTCAATCACTGGCCACGGACGATTTATGCGAGACCATCAGGGCCATCGTACGCGAAGAACTGCGCAAGGTCTTGCCATCGTCGCAGCCTCAAGTGGCCTCGATCGCCGACGTCGTGAAAGAAGAGGTGCACCGATCGCTAGGAGTTCCTGAGGTGCAACCACAATTACCGCAGCCCCAGCCAGAAGCGATGACTTACGCCGCCATCGCACGCCGTCAAGCTCCCCCTCCGCGACAACGCCAGGTCCCTGTAACGCCGCAATTCCGTCGTCCACCGCCGCCGCCGCCAGCACGCCCACCCGTCGCCCAGCGCACCTACGCGAGGAAGACGGACATTTGGCGCGCCCCCGACCACCGCCCGCTCTGCTACCACTGCGGCGAAGCCGGGCACGTGTACCGCCGATGCCCATACCGCGACCTGGGATTGCGAGGCTTCGCCGTGAACGCACAGCGCCCGAGGGAAGGTGAACGCCCTCGTGACATCGCCGATTACCTCGCCGCTACTCAGTGGAGCCCTCGACGACCGTCCCGTTCGCCGTCACCAGGCCGCTACCTGTCGCCGCAGCACCGACCATACACCGGCCCAGCCCGGGGCCGCTCTGCGAGCCCATATCCGGAAAACTAAAAGCAGCAACCGATGGAGGTGCGGTTGCTGTTCGTCGAATTGACGAAGATCCTCCGCCGCCGACGAAGACGACGAAGAAACCGTCTCGACGACCTAATGACGACACGCCGCCGTCCCGACGAAGTCAGGAAGCCAAGACTACACCGACGAAAGACTACTTGACGAAGCGACGTTCCAGCTTCAGTTCAACACGACGCAGCCGTGATCCGACGCCACGACCTAACTGCAACGCCAGACAAAGAACCACCGACCTTGACGTGCTTCTCGACGGCCACGCAGTCACTGCCTTAGTCGACACAGGGGCCGATTACTCCGTAATGAGTGGACGCATCGCCGCCCAGTTGAAGAAGGTTAAGACTGCATGGGAGGGCCCCCAAATTCGGACCGCTGGAGGGCACCTCATTACGCCGACTGGAATCTGCACGGCAAGAATTACCATTCATGACCGGACTTACCCTGCCACCTTCGTTATCCTGCAACAGTGTTCACGAGACGTCATTCTCGGCATGGACTTCCTGAACCAACACGGCGCCATCATCGACCTGAAGTCGCAGTCAATAACGCTGTCGGAAGATCAAGCGATACCATCGGAGCGCCCTTGTAGCCACCACGCCTTGAGTGTGCTCGAAGATCAAGTGAGCATCCCGCCTCGCTCCAGCATCGTTATTTCGGTCGGCACCGAAACAGCCGCTGACGTAGAAGGCGTCATCGAAGCCGACCAACGTCTACTACTCGACCGTGACATTTGCGTCGCAAGAGGGATCGCTCAACTGCACGGAGGAAACACGAGAGTGTTGCTGACAAACTTCAGCCAGGAGTTCAAGCACATCAACAAGGGCACGACGATCGCATTCATCGAGGAAATACAGGAAACCAGCGATGCCTTCGTCCTCTCGGATTCTGTTGCATCTACCCCGACGACCGTAGTTCCCGAGCCAGACTTCAACATAAATCCAAGTCTCCCCGTGATTAAGCAGCAACAGCTCAGAAGTCTGCTTCGACGATACAAAGACTGCTTTTCGACGTCATCAAGGATTCGACAAACACCAGTCGCAAAGCATCGCATAATCACCGAAGAGAGCGCTCGACCACTACGCCAGAGCCCTTACCGAGTTTCGACGCGAGAACGCGAAGCTATAAGACAACAAGTCGACGAAATGCTGCGCGACGACATCATCCAGCCGTCGAAAAGCCCGTGGGCGTCTCCAGTTGTTTTAGTGAAGAAAAAGGACGGAACCCTACGTTTCTGCGTCGATTATCGTCGACTGAACAAAATCACGAAGAAAGACGTATACCCCCTCCCACGGATAGACGACGCATTAGATCGGCTCTGCAATGCTAAATACTTCTCATCGATGGACCTCAAGTCTGGCTACTGGCAAATAGAAGTCGACGAAAGGGATCGCGAAAAGACCGCCTTCATCACGCCAGACGGCCTCTATGAATTCAAGGTTATGCCGTTTGGACTGTGCTCGGCGCCTGCAACGTTCCAGCGCGTGATGGACACGGTTTTAGCAGGATTGAAGTGGCAGACCTGTCTTGTTTACTTGGATGACGTCGTCGTCTTCGCCGGAAATTTCGACGATCACCTTAAGCGACTTGCGACAGTATTAGAGGCCATCAAGTCATCAGGGCTCACCCTGAAGCCGGAAAAGTGTCACTTCGCTTACGATGAGCTTCTATTCCTAGGCCATGTCATCAGCAAATCTGGAGTACGCCCCGACCCGCAGAAGACAGCTGCCATCGCAAAGTTCCCACAGCCAATCGACAAGAAGGCAGTGCGCAGATTCCTTGGCATGTGTGCCTACTATAGGCGCTTTGTCAAGGACTTTTCACGCATCGCTGAGCCGCTGACGCAGCTAACTAAATGCGACGTCGAGTTCAAGTGGGAAACGCCGCAGGCCGAGGCATTTCAAGAACTCAAACGACGCATGCAGTCGCCGCCCGTACTTGCGCACTTCGACGAACACGCCGATACCGAAATCCACACTGACGCCAGTAGCCTAGGCCTCGGCGCCGTCCTGGTCCAGAGAAAAGATGGACATGAACACGTGATAGCGTACGCTAGCCGGTCGTTGTCAAAAGCGGAAGGCAATTATTCTACAACCGAAAAGGAATGCCTCGCCATCGTTTGGGCTACAGCGAAATTTCGCCCTTACCTATATGGCAGGCCATTCAAAGTCGTCAGCGACCATCACGCCTTGTGTTGGCTAGCGAATTTAAAGGATCCCTCAGGACGGCTGGCACGGTGGAGCCTCAGACTACAAGAATACGACATCACCGTAACATACAAGTCCGGACGAAAACACTCAGACGCCGATTGCCTATCCCGCGCCCCCATTGACCCGCCGCCGCAAGATGACGAGGATGACGACGCCTTCCTTGGAATAATAAGCGCGGAAGACTTCGCCGAACAACAACGAGCGGACCCGGAACTTAAAGGCCTCGTCGATTATTTGGAAGGGCACACCGACGTTGTCCCCAGGGCATTTAAGCGCGGATTATCTTCCTTCACGCTTCAAGACAGTCTACTCGTGAAGAAGAACTTCTCGCCAGTCCGCGCCAATTACCTTCTTGTTGTCCCGTCAGGACTTCGTCCAGAAGTATTGCATGCCCTACATGACGATCCGACCGCTGGACACCTCGGATTTTCCCGGACACTATCAAGGATACAAGAAAAGTATTATTGGCCGCGCCTGACCGCCGACGTCGCCCGTTATGTCAGAACATGCCGAGACTGTCAGCGACGCAAGACACCGCCGACAAGGCCAGCCGGATTACTACAGCCAATCGAGCCTCCTTGCCGACCATTCCAGCAGATCGGGATGGACTTGCTGGGACCCTTTCCGACGTCAATAACCGGAAATAAGTGGATCGTCGTGGCGACGGACTACCTCACCCGCTTCGCTGAAACAAAAGCACTGCCGAAAGGTAGCGCAGCCGAAGTGGCGAAATTCTTTATCGAAAACATCCTGCTGCGACATGGCGCCCCAGAAGTCCTCATCACCGACCGAGGAACGGCCTTTACAGCGGAGCTCACCCAAGCCATTCTGAAATACAGTCAGACAAGGCACAGGAGGACAACGGCTTACCACCCGCAGACGAATGGTCTTACGGAGCGGCTGAATAAGACCCTCGCCGACATGCTAGCGATGTACGTCGACGTCGAACACAAGACCTGGGATGCCGTCCTGCCGTACGTAACATTCGCTTATAACACGGCGGTGCAAGAAACAACACAGATCACGCCGTTCAAGTTGGTTTACGGCAGGAACCCGACGACGACGCTCGACGCCATGCTGCCGCACGTAACGGACGAAGAGAATCTTGACGTCGCTACCTATCTCCAGCGCGCCGAAGAAGCCCGACAGCTCGCCCGCCTGCGAATCAAGAACCAGCAGAGGACCGACAGCCGACACTACAATCTCCGACGACGCTTCGTCGAGTACCAGCCCGGCGACCGTGTTTGGGTATGGACCCCTATACGCCGACGAGGACTGAGCGAGAAGCTTTTGCGTCGCTATTTTGGACCGTACAAGATCATCCGACGTATTGGTGCACTGGACTACGAGGTCGTGCCAGACGGCATTTCGCTGTCACAGCGGCGCCGCTCACGACCTGAAATTGTCCACGTTGTGCGGCTCAAGCCGTACCACCAGCGTTGACGAACTTTGGGACTTCGCGTAACTGACCTTTGGACTTTATTTCTTTTCGTTGTTTTGTTACTTATGTTTAATAAGTGTCCCTTTGTGTTTCGCTCTTTGTAGCATCGGGACGATGCTTTTTAAGAGGGGGGTATTGACACGTGTATTTATATTTATCGGGCGACCAGGTTTCACCGCCTAACAAATCTTATCGCGCAGCGCGGGACGCGCTTGCATGTATCCGAAGTTTCTGGAAAGTTATCGATGCTTCTATCCGCGTGTCTGTTGTCGCCGAACCTTGTGTTATCAGATTTCATCGCGTGACATGAATGGTGTAGAACTTTGTGGAAGACACGCGGGTCCCATCAGGTAATCTGGAACATTCGACGACTGATCTATAAAAGCCGACGCGCTTGACCCGCTGATCAGTTTTTTCCGACGATCGCCGACCGTGTTCGCCGCTATCGTTGTGCTATAAGTGTAGCCTGTTTTTGTGGGCACAGGTTCGCCCAATAAAAGTTAGTTTTCTCGTTCACAGTATTGCTACTGTGTTATTGCTTCTTTCTTCACCGTCACTACCACGTGACAATATCTAGACACTTTGACATAATACATGATGCCGCATACACAGTGCGCATCCACCTTGATGCTATTGTGCGTCGCAAATTTGTGCATGACGGATTGCCGTGACTAATTCAAAACAAATTTGCTGACAGGGTCGGGGGAGTTATGTCCATCAGTACCTATTTTACACAAATATGTGCGCATTCATTTGCTTCGCTTGCCTTTCTTTGAAAGGGCACCAACTTTTTCTTGTTCTTCGTTCTCTGCGTACGCACGCGATACATGGCAAGCGGAAGCTTATCTATAGCCTGGGAAATTGACTTAAACTCTTATAACACCTGGAAGGAAACCCAGGCTGCTTGTTTTCGGAACCTAGTGCGCATAAGCAGTTCTACTAATATACTTGTTTTCATATTTATCTGTCCAGTGATGTTTTGATGAAATAAAGCAGAAATTCATTTTCTCCTAGAATGTCCTAAAGTGCAATTAATTTTTTACAACCACTGAGAGAAAACGTGTTGACCATATTTAACAGCAGCGCAAGAAAACTAAGTGAAAACGGAGATAGACACGAGCGCTACGTGTGAACTTTGGCTTTCTTGCGCTACAGTTGAATATTTCCAGAGTTGACCACACAGGCTATTTTTCGTTTTGAGTCCAGCTGCATGTTTATATGATATTTGTTATTCTATAATGATTGTGTGACCTGCGATAGAAAATTCAAACATCAGAGAAGTTCACATGAAAATGGAGGGTAGAAGTGATAAACAGTGGTCGAAAAAGGAATATCAGCTGCAGTCAACGTTTTGCCAAAGAAAATGCTCTTCGTGAGGGCAATTTCCCTTTCAAAGCGTTGGTTTCAGCGAAAATCCTGGTTCGCCCATTATTTACCACGATAGAAAATTGTCTTTACACACATCGGATTTCAGTGGAACAGAAAAAAAAAGTGAAGTAACAGAAAAAGGGCGTCAGGCAAGGAGATACCATCTCTCCATTGCTGTTCACAGCGTGTTTACAGGAGGTATTCAGAGACCTGGTTGGGAAGAATCGGGGATAAAGGTTAATGGAAAATACCTTAGTAAGTTGCGATTCGCTGATGATATTGCCTTGCTTAGTAACTCAGGGGACCAATTGCAATGCATGCTCACTGACCTGGAGAGGCAAAGCTGTAGGGTGGGTCTAAACATTTATAGGCAGAAAACTAAAGTAATGTTTAACACTCTCGGAAGAGAACAGCAATTTACAATAGGTAGTGAGGCACTGGAAGTGGTAAGGGAATACATCTACTGGGGACAGGTAGTGACCGCAGATCTGGATCATGAGACTGAAATAATCAGAAGAATAAGAATGGGCTAGGGTGCGTTTGGCAGGCATTGTCAGATCATGAACAACAGGTTGCCATTATCCCTCAAGAGAAAAGTGTATAACAGCTGTGCCTTACCAGTACTTACGTACGGGGCAGAAACCTGGAGGCTTACGAAAAGGGTTCTACTTAAATGGAGGACGACGCAACGAGCTCTGGAAAGAAGAATGATAGGTGTAACGTTAAGCGACAAGAAAAGAGCAGATTGGGTGAGGGAACAAACGCGAGTTAACGACATCTTAGTTGAAATCAAGAAAAAGAAATGGGCATTGGTAGGACATGCAATGAGGAGGGAAGAGAACCGATGGTCATTAAAGAGAAGCTGAAACACTTTTCGAAAAAAATGAGTTCCCTGGGGCATTCTACAGTTTTGAGTCCCCTGAACACGAATATCTAGGTTAAAAAGGGCGGAAACAAACGCAAACGGCTGTTTTTTGCAAGAAAACGCGCACCAGCGCCTCAGGACATCGCGCGATCGCCGCTGTTGTCCGTGATTGGTGGGGACCGCTGTTACGTCATTCTCGGGGATCGCCGGTCGGCGCCGTTTCAGAGCGTAGCACGCTGTTCTCGTCTGGCTTCGCAGATGAGTTGTAAGCATTATGGAACGTTCACGCTGTCTCGGACAGCTTGTATTTTCGCCTTACATGTTCGAACCGACAGCCTACACAGAAAACGATGGCGGGAACGACGATGTTCATTGTGCCAACAGCGAGAACGATGTGCACACCTTCTCGCGCATTGGAAATTAGCTGGTACATATGTTTTTTCATGGAGCTGCACGTTGCAATGACAGGAGAAAAAACGCGCTAAAGTGTCACTGGGAAATTGCAGCTGGAAGAATGCCGAAGCACTAACTTCTCATTATATTGTAAACAAGGGTGCAATTCCGCGATGTCAAGCACCTTGCCTGTGTTTGTCTGAAGTTCGGCGGTTTTTTGCGCACGATCGCGAACATAAGTACAGCGTTTCAAAGCGCACACATGCAGTGCTGCGAGGTACAGTCATGGAAGTTGCTTATCATACACATCCAGACCGAGATGGTCAGGGGGATTATATGTGCAGCATTCACACCATGGTTCGACGACTGTGATTGTGGTTCGATCGAGAATCGATATGCGTGCTGCATGCTAGTGTTGGAATACAGATATTAGGCAATTTTAGCACTGCCGTGTGGTAAACACGGTAACGTTACGGTAACTGCAACCGTACGTCGAATGTCGCTGGGCAAGCCTAGCAACGCTAGCAACAACGCGTTTCCGTATTGGTCGTAAGGCTATCCGGCTACGCTAAAACTGTGTTACCAGACGTTCATGTCTGCAAATGTTCGCATTTCTCGAGTGCATCAATGTGGACACCGGAACACCGGAATTGGAATACCGATTCCCCGCACCGTTGTCAAGCTCCGATGATAATCACTGCCGCGGAAATGGTCCGAGCACAGCACATTTGATTTCGTCGGCACGAAATTCCCTCTCCTCACCGCACGGACCCACTGCGCTGCAAGCTTCTTGTCCTTCGGGAACATGTGAAACACCACATCGTCTCGCCCGCCTGTGTTCGCACAGCTGAATTCTGCACAGAACGAGGGCATGTTGGGCGCCCTTGGCTGTAGACACTCCCGCAGCACAGAAAGGAAGCACAGTTGACGAAAATTGCAAAAGAAAGCAAACGTCAGCGGCGGCAGCTCTCTCGTAGCGTCGTTTAGTAAAGTGCAGGACGGAAAGAAACACGCGAGCACATGCCAGCACGCCGGTCCGCCGGCACGTCCACGGGAATGACGTCACTCTCACCGGTTCTCTCCTCCGGCTGCCTCCTCACCCGGCACTCCGGGAAGCGACGGGGGCGTGTCCGCAGGGGGAATTTAGACAGCAATTTCCACCGCCTGTATTAACAAAACGAAGGAAAAAATTTCAGAACCGTAAATTATTAGGTCGCTTCTTCCCAACCCCAAAAATTCACGGAATTTGAAAACCGTCTCATGCAGCTTCCCTTTAAGGGTTACGCACGGGATTCCAAGGGAAGGGAAGTGTAGCAGGGGACAGCAGAAAGTTAGTTGGGTGGATGAGATTAAGAAGTTTGCAGGGACAACATGGCCACAATTAATACATGACTTGGGTAGTTGGAGAAGTATTGGAGAGGCCTTTGCCCTGCAGTGGGCGTAACCAGGCTCATGATGATGATGATGAACAGAAAAATATAAACAGAAAACATAACTTTTTCTGTGCCTCAGATAGATAATTGTTTTATGCATATATTTTCTGTAACATAAACCAGAAAATATTATTAAAATGACAGAAAATTTTTAAACAAGAAAACAGAACTTTTTGCTGTAATACAAAACAGATAACTGTCTTTCAACACAAATTTTCTGTTAATGTAAAACAGAAAATACTTGTTAAATAACAGAAAAAAATAGAAATTAGAGCTTTACAGAAACTTTCTGGCAAGGCAGCTGCCAGAAAGTTTGTTTTTAAGTTAATGTTCTTTACACTAGATATAAATTTACAGGCACATCATAACATCGTTTGGCCCTGCACAGGCGCAAGTGGCGATTGCTGGCTCGTTGTACAGTGAGCATAAAATATGCAGCTGATGGATATGACTGACGAGACTTCTAAATGAAAAGAACTCTGGGGATTTACGTGCCAGAACAACGATCTCAATATGAGGCCCCCTGTACCACCAGGGGTTCTTTAACGTTCACCTGAGCACATGAGCGTTGTTGCAGTCCGCACCCCGATAGAAATGCGGCCGGTAGCCGCACCCGCGACCTCGCAGCAGCGCAGCGCCATAAGCGCGGCAGGTATACCGCGGCGGGTAAATTGAAGACTCGCTGTTCCCGGCACATCATGCTAACCGAACAAAGAGAACGCGCACTACAGCTTGAGTCAATTAACGATCGTCAAATGTCAATCACACCGAGAAAGGCATTGGCGGCGACATCTAAGGCAACGCCTAGTCAAACACATGTCACTGCAGGCTCGTTTGGATCTTCAGAGAGCGAGTTCTGCAGCAGCTGGGGTCCATAAGCTGGGTCCATACATTTACAGTAGCATGGCGCCCATGCCCCTCGTCGAAGCTCATGAAACTGATTTGAGCTTCTTTTGAGAGTCCTGGACCTATGATTAGATTGATATGCCTCACAGCAACTGATTCGTGTCGCACTTATTTAGGCGCCTTGAGAGGCTCGTGGAGGATGGCAAAATACTTGGAAAACCACGGCGTTATACAATGTGGACATTGACCATGCAAGGAGCGTTTTGGGCACCGCTTGACGCCCACTGTCTCTCAATTAGAGAAGCAAGTGGAAGCAATTTTGGGCCTGTCTACAAGTTGGCTCTTTGTCGGCCCTGTTGCTAATTACGGGGTAGTGGTGGCTGCATTATTGACTGGCGCACACGCCGCGGAGAGGCGGCGCTCGGCAACGCCGCCGCCGGTTGCGAACCCTCGGTCTCGCGCGCGGGCACCCGGGGGAAATCAAGGGCACGGCGGCCGCCGCGCGCGCTAATGCGGTGGCGGGGGCTGCCGATCGGAAACGCGGCCCGGCCAATCGCTGTTGCGGTGCCCGGCCGCGTTGTACCCCCCGTCACGCCGCCTCACACGCTCCTGCGGTCGCGCTCTCTCTCTTATTGAGTTGCTGCTCGCCGCTGTGCCCCGCGAGTCCGGCCTGGTCCGGCGCGTCTTTCGAGCCGACCTGCGCTGTCGTTCGCGCCGCTTCGTGTTTGTTCGTGCGTTCTGGCTGCTGGTACGTTGCGTGGGTGCCCGGTGGGAGGTTTTCCCGGAGCTTTTCTCTCCTGGAGCCAAGCATCCAGTGCTGTTATTGTTTCTCGTCTCGGGTAGCGAGTAACCTTTGAGGGTGTAGTGGGTGGGGGAGGGCAAACAGAAAAAAAAAAGGCAAGCATGGCGGAACTATGAACAGCCTAGAAGGGCTCATGTCATGTACTACGTACAATAAAATTGCCTCACAAGATAAGATAATCCACAATGACAGTGCAGGAACTAATTGTTATATTTGACTAATCAGGGTACAGTATAGACCATAGAAACTATTTACTGTCACATCGAAAAATACAGGAGGCATAACTTGAATATAATATGGGTGGGCAGGCATGGAACAGAGAACCTGGGGTATTCATTTCGCTTCATAGCATTAGGTGGCTAAAACAACTGCAGCCACAGTCAAGACTCAGATGGAATATTTCCGTTGGTGCGTGCTGGCCAGAATTATGGTCCGTGATGGGCTAGATTTGTAAATAAGTTCTGTACACAGCTTCCAGAGTGCCCTTCTGACTATCAGCAGATCACTGGGTATGCTATGAATTGGGAGAACAGAGCTGGCGGTCTATGTCGGTTCAAGACAATCCCCTTTGATTCACCTTACACCATTAACTATCATGGTGAGCGATAACAATAGCGGAATCTGAGGGACTAAATTTTTTTTTTTGGTCACAACCATACGAAGGAAACAGGCAATGAAGCCAGAAAAAGCAAAGAAAAATTTGTGTGTTTCACTGAAATATATAACTGATACAGAAAATGAAAGCGGACGAAACTGGTAGCCGAAGCCACGCCTGAGTTGCCAATTAAGCTACCTACACACAGTGGCCATCCTTTCTTGGGCGCGTGTACTGCACTGTACTAGATGTAGCCCTGGCAGTGTTAGCCCTCTCAGCCAAGGCATCAGATGTCGGCGTTTTTGCACTTCGCCCCCATCGAAATGGGACCGGGATTTGATCCCGCGACCGCGACCTTATAGCAGCGCAACACCATAGCTGCTGAGCCACCACGGCGCGTAATCCTGGCGATTCATTTCAAGTGGATACGTCTTGCAAGCTCACCTGCTACAATTCGTAATTCGCAATATTTGCCGTAAGGTAATTAATTAGGAAGGTAATGAGTGTATTTTTGTTAATTAGTTGAAGATGTGTTTCGATTTCGCTTGCTAATACATACAAGGACAGGAATTATGCTATCTGCCACAGGCGACTTTTAAAAATTTCAGTCAAGTTAAAATTTGTCACCCCGTATGTAGGCCTCGGACCACTGGAACGCTATTTGGCGTCTATCAATGTCAACTGCTTACGAGTGCATTCTTATAACACGGCTGCCCAAGGCACGACCCGCTGAAAGGCGCTATAAGGATGGTGTGACACATGTAGAAAGATAGGAAACCCGAAGTAGCGCACTTGAGCCACAAGTGCATGGATTAAAAGCTTCAGAGCAGGCGACCAACTTTAACCAAGACCATCATTTTTTTTTCTTTTCGGTTTTATTCCAGAGGGAAAAATGTGCCAGTTCCGGTTCGCACAAAAATAACGGTTAAGTTGATTTTCGGTTCACTTCCGGTTCGATACCCTCCGTAAAGCATAGCATTATATTGAATAAACTGGCTGCTTTGAGCCCGCCTTTTTAGATGCGTAAGCATTTCTATGCTTACCCAACGAGAAAAACCGTCCGTCCGTCCATCCATCCGCGCCGCAAGACGATTGCTTTCAAGACAGGTATTTTTATATTTATGTTTGTTATATCCGATAATTCGTTTTAGCCGTGTTCCTTATGTCCAGGTTATCAAGCTATCGTGTGCACGCGTTGTTCGGATCCGGCCTTTAACTAAGCGCAGACGAACTGGATACACGCGCGCCACCGCCGTTATGTCGGTTCGCAATGCAAGAGCGCCACGATGCGGCCCCCGCTATGCACGGATGTAGCCTCGCCGTCCACAGCGATACACACGAGGCAGCCCCGGTACCCGAGGGTGCCCTGCTGATGTGCCAAGCGGCCTCTCGCTGCAGTCAGAGCTCTCCCGTCCTTATTATCTGTATTATAGGACGCCACTGGTCGCACAACTGTATCTGCGTCCTCATTGCTTCCGCGTTTTAACCATGCAATGCCAACATACACGCTCTTGTGCCGATCACGTGTGGGCTCCGCCTTAGAGCCGCACCCCAAGTTCCATTAAGAAGAGCGGTCCTCACCACCGACACCATGGAGCGGAAACAAGGATGTATAGGTCTGGCTGTGGGCGTTGTTCTGACCCGTGCGTTGTTCGGGGACATTCGTTGCACAACAAACCGGCAGAGACATACGCTTCGGCTTTTTCCTATGTGTTCCTCTTTTTCTTTACCATCTGTTTTATTTCTGGCTTGATCACCTAGGCTTCATCACATCTACTGCTATTGCACCCTCGTGACCCAGGGATTTTCACCGGTACAAATGGCACGGATGTGGAAGAGGGGCTCACCTGGTATGAATGCGTCAGCGACCATAACAGATGGAACACGACACCCATGCTTGACAACGTAATCTTCTACCTCGAAGGCATGGCTCGCGTGCGGTATGACACACACGAAGAAGACCTGACTAGTTGGGAAGTCTGAAAACCAAAGATGCGTGACGTATTTGGAAAACCTGTCGGACGTCAGCTATCAGCCAGACAAGAGCTTGCGACATGGGTGCCGTCATCCACAGAGTCATTCATATGTCCTTTGCGCAGGCTCTTTGTAAAGAAGCAGACAAAGACATGTCGAAATCGGATAAAGTTGGCCATGTGCTAAAGGGAAGTGCAGACGACGCATTCAATTTGCTTTTGTGCAAGGGCTGTGCGACAGATGATGGCATCCTTGCGGCGTGCTGACGCTTCGGGCAAGCGAAAAGCCGATGCATTGCTCAGCGATTCGAGTGCCTGCCAAACACCGCGGCTACTTCCTCCTGCATCGACGTTCCAGCGTTTCGTCAGCCGTCAAGTGACAGATACCGTGACAGAGATCGTCCGTCGGGAACTGGACCGTATCACAAATTCAGTCTGTCGTCCGATAAGAGATTGCCAATATGGCTCTCCCCAGTCAAGGAAACAGCCGCCCGCTCCCTAATGCTCCAGTGGTCGCTTCACTGCAGCTGCACCGAGCCTGCGGTACGCCCCAGTGCGTTATTGAAACCTAGCTGAATGGCGATTGTCAGACGACCGGCCCATCTTTTTCACGTGCTGTCGTGTCGGCCACATCTCTCAGTACTGACGCAGCCGCTGGAACTCATATCCTTGTCCTAACGTCACTGTTGATCGCAGCTCGGCATATAACACACGTTGCCAATTTTATGCTCGCTCCAGTCCTCCAAGTGGTGACGTCCCCGCCACGTCGTATAATCCAAGCCGTTCGCCCTCGCCTCAAGCTCGACAGTCCCGCTCAACGCCGCGTCGACGTTCGCCGTCGTATCCTCGTTGCAACTCGGAAAACTAACTAATGCAGCGCCCGGAGGTGACGCTGCATTGACGACCCGGACCGAAAATCCTCCCTTGACCTCTGCTCTTCGACGCAACCGTGCCGAAGTTCTCATTGAGGGTCTGTTCATAACCGCTTCAATAAACACAGGTGCTCAGATATCCGCAATAAGCTCTGACCTCCTCCGACCTCTTAAGAAAGAGGTCACACCTGCCGCCTCCCCTGCCGTTCGAGTTGCCAATGGCAGCATAACTGCCGTACTTGGCCTATGTACAGCCCGTATCGACATTGCCGGCCGCGTTACGTCTGTCGTCTTCGACGTCATCGACCACTGCCCTCATGATCTGATTCTAGGCATTGACTTTTTGACATTGCACAATGCGCTTATCGACTGCTCTTCCGGCGTTCTGCTCTTAGATCAAACCCAACATACTGCCGACAACGCCGCAGACGAGCCCCGCTTTAGGTGCGGCCAATTTGTTCGTCAGCCGCCCCATGCCTCAACATACGTCTCAACGGTGCCCTTCCCTGCTCTCCCTGACGGAGAGTACGTGGCATATCCTGCTCTAGACGTTCTCTTAAGCCGCCATGTTATGTTACCCAACACCATTGTTACAGTTCAGAATAATCAAGCGGGACTTCTCATTCTGAACTTCAATTAATCGACGCAAGTTCTTCCGCTGAATATTTCCCTATCGACGCTGCATTCCTTGCAGCACTGTACTCTTTCGACAATGGCTAATGATCCTCAGCTTGACTTGACTGCTGCAGAGTCGACTTCAACTTCCCAGTATGAGGACCATTTACGCCGAATCATTTCTCCTGACCTACGACCTGATTGCGCTGATGCTGTGTGCTCCCTCGTGGCTTCGGACCAAGAAATCTTCGATATTGATGGTCGTCCGTTGGGTTAGACCAGCCTGATTTCGCATCGCATAAACACAGGCGCTGCTCTCCCCATTCACCGGAGACCTTACAGTGTGTCAGCAACCGGACGCGCCGCTCATACAAAACGAGGTCGAAAAAATGCTTGAGAAGAACATCCGGCTACTGAAACCGAAGTTCGTACAGATGCGAATGGTCATGGCATCGGCGCTATTCTTGCCCAGCAATAGAACAGCTTGTCCCGCACTGCGTTATTGCCTACGCTAGCCGACTCCTTTCTCGTTCTGAGCAGAATTGCTCCCTAACCAAACGTGAATGACTCGCTTTTATTTGGGCTATCGCGAAGTTTCGCCCCTACCTTTGCAGGCGACACTTCTCTGTGGCTGGATGGATGAATGTATGTTATGAGCGTCCCCTTTCGAACGGGGTGGTGGGTTGCGCCACCAAGCTCTTGTTTTTTTATTGCGTAATGTCCTACCTATGTCAAAAAGAAAAAAGAAAGAAAGAGAAAGCCCACGATGAATTTCCATAACCAAAGTTTCTGAACTCCTAGTGTGAACTTTGTTTTTGTACGCCTCCATAGTTTGTCGTTTCCTTACTTTTCTTCCTCCAATCTTCCTGTTGTTACGGGTCACCATGCCCGTCACCATGCCCTCTGTTGGCGATCTTCGCTAAAAGACCCTACGGGAGGCATCGGCCGCTGGGCATTACGGTTACAGGAATACTCTTTTTCTATGACACATAGATCAGGGCGACTGCACCAGGACGCCCACTGCCTGTCTTGACACCCGGCTTGCCCACCTGATCTCACCGACGACCACACTGATGCATGTGTTCAATTCATTACGGACTTTCTCAATATCGCCATCAAGCAGCGTCGTGACCCCTTACAATCTATCATCGATCCCCTCATCGCATAACCCTAGGACCCTCCACTCCGGCTTATCGTTTTAAAAGACAGTGATCCCTCCCAAATGACTCATTCGATAATTGGAACGGCCCTCAGTCCCCAGCAGCTGCGGAGCACCTGACAAAGACTGTGGTCAGACCTGTAACGTAACAGAGGGTGCTAAGAATATCCAGACCCGGACAGGCCGCCGAAGAGAACGGGCCCTGGCAACCTTTAACACCTTTAACACCTGAACTCTGTCGAGTGAGGCTAGCTTAGCAGGGCTCTTTCAGGAACTATCGGGCATTGTTTGGGATATCATTGTCCTTACTGAGATTAGAACAATTGGTGAGACTTATACAGTGCTGTCTAGCAGCCATGTCCTCTGCTATAGAGGTCTTCCAGATAGGAAGCAATGCGGGGCAGGACTTCTAATCGATAAGGACGTAGCGGTCAACATTGACAAATTCTACAGCAGTAACGAGAGGGTAGCAATAGTCGTAATAAAGCTAAATAGGAGTATCCGTATAGAATAAAGGTAGTAAAAACCTAAGTTTGACCTCCAGTCACGATGTTGAAGAAATATAACAATTTTATGAACATGTTGAATTAGCGATGCGAAAAGTGCAAACTCAGTATACTGTAGTCATGGGCGACTTCAATGCAAAAGTGGGGGAAAAGCAGGCTGGTGAGCAAGCAACTGGCAACTGCGGCGTCGATTCTAGGAGGGCTAGAGGAGAGATGCTGGTAGAATTCGCGGAAAGGAATAAGCTGCAAATAATGAACAACTTCAGGAAGAGTAGCAACAGAAAATGTACCTGGAAAAGCCCTAATGGTGAAACCAGAAATGAAATAGATTTCATACTTACTGCCGATCCCAGCACAGTGAAGGATGTTGAAGTGATAGGTAGGGTAAAGTGCAGTGATCATTGGTTAGTGAGGGCTACGATTCTACTCAATTTGAAGAGAAAAAAAGAGTCAAATTGGTAAAGAAAAAACAGGTCAACTTAGAGGCAGTAAGGGTAAAAGCAGACAAATTTACGTTGGTACTTGCAAACAAATATGCAGCCTTAGAACAGAGAGATGACGATGATGGCATAGAGGTAATGAATTAAACCGTAACTAGAATGCCTTCAGAGGCAGCAATTGAAGTGGGAGGTAAGGCACCAAGGCAACCAGTTGGCAAGCTCTCCCAAGTAACAAAGGACTTCATAAAAAAAAACGACAAAGAATGAAACTGTCCAACTGAAGAGATAAGAGTGAACTGGCGGAAGTGTCAAAACTGATCAACAAGGAGAAAATAAGGGATATTTGAAATTATAACGTGAGAAAGACGGAGGACGTAAAAAATGGACGCAGCATGAAATCAATGAGAAGGAAACTTTGCATAGGACAAATAAAGATGTATGCACTGAAAGATAAGCAGGGTAATCTCATCAGCAATCTCGAAGGTATAGTAAAAGCAGCGGCAGGATTCTATACTCACCTGCACAGCACCCAGAGGAGCCACGACACCTCCATTCTAAGTAGTAATGAACAGGTTAGAGAGGCTCCTTCTATAGCTAGCGATGAAGTTAGAAGGGCCTTGCAAGACATGAAACGGGGAAAAAGGGCAGGAGAAGATGGACTACCAGTCGAGTTATCATAGATGGTGGAGACATATTGCTTAAAAAAACTAGCGGCCCTTTATACAAACTGCCTATCGACTTCAAGAGTCGAAGAGAACTGGAAGAATGCCAACATTACACTAATCCACAAAAAAGGAGACGTTAAAGAATTGAAAAAATTATAGGCTCATTAGCTTACTTCCAATATTATATAAAATATTCACGAAGATAATCTCCAATAGAATAAGAGCAACACTGGACCAAGGGAACAGGCAGGTTTCAGGAAGGGATACTCTACAATGGATCACATTCCTGTCATCAATCAGGTAATCGAGAAATACGCAGAGTACAATCAGCCTCTCTGTATGGCTTCATAGATTACGAAAAGGCATTTGATTCAGTCGAGATACCAGCAGGTATAGAGGCATTACGTAAGCAAGGGGTACAGGACGCTTACGTAAATATCTTGGAAAGTATCTACAAGGATTCCGCACCTACCTTAATTCTGCGCAGGACAGGGGTAATTGGAGATCGCAAGAAGAGGCCTTCGTCCTGCACTGGACATAAAATAGGCTGATGATGATGATGACTGCGTAGCTGATGACTACGTAGATGATGACTGCGTAGATGATGACTATGTAGGCTATCTCTGGATGGAGATTGAATAGTTCCAGCATTTCATAAACCAATGATCTCACGCCGGAAGGCATAACAATCGTTCGGCGCGGCTGAATATAATACATTATCCGGACCTCTCGCCTCGCCCGCAGGTTAAATTTAGCAAGCTGATTGTGTTTCAAAGTACAGTTAGGCGGTTCCCAAAAACTGGGCTTGATTTAAGCAGCGCACGCTGGCTAGGGCGAGAACCGCCCGGCCGGCTCCGCAATGCGAGCGCATGTGGCGAATCCCGCGCGTCGTCCGCCACAGCGCGTCCCGAGGAGGCGCAATCCTGGCAGCCGAGAATGGGTGGCGAAAGAAAGCACAACTACGTGCCCACTGCATGGAGAAAGAGAAGTCAGACTCAGGTATAGTTTCATGGGACTTTCCAGTGAGCAGGCGAAAGTGCCGGCTTTGAAGAATGTGCGAGTGGGAGGTCAAATGGCATATTTTGAACCCCCTCTTATTTTTTCCCGGTAAATAGGCCTTTGATGCAGGGGTGCAATTTCGACACTCGTACGGCAGACCTTTAGCTGCATCGCTTTTCGCGTTGAAAGCTCGAAACGCCCATCGAGCATTTAAGTATACAACTCTAATGGCAGGCCACCAAACCAGATTTCGCGTCTTTGAGATCAAAATGACGTCACTGCTGTTATTAAAGAATATGGCGTCACATTATACTGCGGAAGGAAGTATAATGTGACGCCATATTCTTTAATAGGACGTAATCGGAAGCGTTCCCTCGTCACACAGATGGCGCTAAGCCCCGTGAACCGCCATGCTTTGAACGCATGGGCACCTTGAAGCGTCGCCACCAGGCAAATTTGCCTTGGTACATCGCTTTCAGCGGGATTCGGCACTCGTTCGCCACGCAGTTCAAAACTTCCAGCTCCCCGCGTTGAGCAACACTCGCCTGTGTCACCGATGGCCGCGCACAAGCAGCGGCTCACTGTCGCACTTGACGCGTGCCTGGCTGCGAGTGCCGCCGCACGCTGCGCATGCTACGCGCGGCGGTGCCAGAGGCTAGTGCGTTCACTAATGCTGGGCGGCGCGCCAGGCAGGCAGGAGCAGCTGGGCGTGGCCTCGGAAGTCTATAGCTGTGAAGGCACTTTTGTCTTCCTTGAGGGCGACTGGCCTCTGTGGACACCTTTGACTTGGCGAGGCCCTTCGCGCGTGTTCGTCAACTCACCGCGGCTTTTCTTCCCCCCTCAAACTATGTCATCTTTCTATTCCCCCTTTCCCGTCCCTCCGTGTAGGGTAGCCGACCAGACTGATTTCTGGTTAACATCCCAGTCTTCATTATGCAAAATAGAAGTGAGGCGTGCAGACAGGACACAAGAGTAGAGAAGTGGACAACACGAACGCCGGCGTTCGTGTTGTCCACTTCTCTACTCTTGTGTCCTGTCTGCACGCCTCACTTCTATTTTGCATAATGAATCCTTACCAACTAGCTCAGCTTTCTGTCGTTCTAAAAATCTTAGTCTTCTCTCTTTCATTTCTCATCCTCCCTAGCGGAATCTCGGATGTCACGCGGGATTGGCCTCGAGCTCCACCACTGGAAAAGCTGGCGCCACCGTCGACGTGACGTGCTAGGAGGGATCACGTGGACATAGCGGCCGCGTCGGCTGCTTCGGGCGCGCCGAAGCGAGCTGAAAACGAGTTTAAATTCCCTCGTACGCTGCGGTCCTCATTTAGTGGCGAAATTTTCCCGCTTCGAGTGTCTCCTTTACAACGCTTGAAAGCACTGCAATAGGTAGTGGCTGCCTTTGAAGGCGCGCAACATGGTAGGCTACTGCTCGGTGCCGCAGGGCCGGACGCACGTAACGGAGGCCGGTGTCAGCCTTATTCACACGTAGCCGCACGACAAGAAGCTGCGTGAAGCTTGGCTCGCAAAACATAAAACCGGTAAACAGTCATCGGCTACAACTCGGGTATGCAGCAAGCACAGATGCGAGAAAGATTTCTGCTACGGCGCCCGGTCTGCGATGTTTTGAAAACGCGCACTAAGACGCTCGCTCGAGTCCGCTGCCCGACTAATGTCATGAGGGTTTGGTCTATGAACTTGTCGATGCTATAGATACTGGCAAGTTAAGTGGAGTGGAAAGGCAGCGGTAAGAAGCACATTTTAAAAAAGCATGGCTAATGGTAATGTTTGTGTTATGAATTATTGCACTGGATTACAAAAAGCAGGAAATTGCACGCTGAGAACACCGATAAGCATACAGTGCGACGCAACTCGAGAAATAATATTGAAAGTTCAAAGAATTTAGAAGAAAAAAAAAAAGATTGAATCGTCGCGACGGCACATCACAGTCCCCGTAGGCGTCGAAGTCTCTACAATGAAATTATTTTTGAACAGCTCTGATAGCGCCCACGCAACAATGGTTGCTTGTATACTGTCAAATGCTCATATTCTGCGGCCTAAAGCTCATGGCACTGTGCGAAAACGCGCGCGCGGAGAAAGCGAAACAGTGCGCGGACAAGCATGCAGACGCGCACTCGGTCACTGCGAATCTGCGCGATCGCTGCATTGAGGCTTCGTTCTATTGCGCTCCATTTAGTTATACAAACACTATAAGAACATATTTCACATAGTTTGCTCTCAGCGTTTACCTACCTTTCACGCAAGAAGCCGGTTCGGGAGACTCCATCGCGGCGACCGCGCTCAGTGCCGTTCATTGTACGTATTCGGTAAAGAGATAGCGTCTGTAAACGATTGTGTGCTTTCAGTTTGCCCACGATTATTATTTAGACAGTAAGAAACTTCTCTCGTTTGGAAAGTACTTACGGAAATGTCCGGGAGAGCTCGCGCATGGTGTTTTCAGTGAGCGCTGACAGCAAAACATATGAGGAGCGCGCCGCATGATCCCTCATACTACGCCAGCGAGGCGCTTCCGATAGATGGCGACTCCGTAACTCCTCGCCGCCAATATTGCGCGGCTACACGTGGTGGTGCAAAAAATTAGTGCGTTCACTTCTCTCTTTCTCTAAGGCGCCGCCTGCAGGCAACCGCAGCTGGGCCTGCCCTCCGAGATCTCCCGACGCAATATCGGGGGTGACGCCCAGGCCGTCCTGCGCCTGCCTCCCTGCCTGCGCGCGCCTCCGCGAGCCGCGCCACGACGCGATGTGGTGCAAAAGATTTGTGCATTCACTTCCCGCTCTCCGTGTGGCGCGCCGTGCAGGCAGGTAAGTATGGTAAGTGCAGGCAGGTAAGTAAGAAGGCCGCACCTAGAATAATTTGGAACCACATAAAATAATTAGGCAGGAAGTCAACAACAATACAAAATCCTAGACGAAGATGAAAACAGACTGGAAGGAGAAACGGCAATAAATTACATCCGAAAAATAACAGCCGAATCTTTCCAAGGCAATGATGAGGTTGTATTTGAGGAAAAAAGATCATGAAGGAGATTCAGGTGGGAAAAGGAGCTGGTGCTGACAAATTTCAACTGGAAGAAAGCCGAAGAGAAAATTCCGAAGCGCGCAGCCACGGGGCTAGACGAAGTTCCCGTTAGGCTGATTAATGAACTAGGACGAAAAAGTAAGGAAGCTCTGGTGAAAGCAATGAAAAAAACTTGAAAAGGTAGACGAATACCAGACAGTTGGCGACAAAGTAGAA
The DNA here is from genome assembly GCF_038994185.2 of Dermacentor albipictus. Classification (NCBI taxonomy): domain Eukaryota; kingdom Metazoa; phylum Arthropoda; class Arachnida; order Ixodida; family Ixodidae; genus Dermacentor; species Dermacentor albipictus. Next base: position 275,946,772 of record NC_091821.1, on the reverse strand, counting down.
TAAATTTAATTTATAAAGGCAAGGGCAGAAAGATAGAATTCACTCGTATAGACCGTTGACCATTACATCGCTAATATACAGGCTAGCAATGCAGGCAATCAAATTAAAGCTTCAAGCGTGTGCAGAGAATAATGAAATTTTGGGAGAACTTCAGGATGGCTGCAGAATAGGTAGGCGTTTAGATGATAACTTATTTGTTCTTACTCAGTGTATTGAAACATCAAAAGTAGAAAGCAGACCGTTATATGTGGCCTTTTTAGACATTACAGGAGCCTATGACAACGTAGACCGCAACATTTTGTGGGATATTCTGGAAGGGGAAGGCTTAGGTAACGATTGTCTACAGCTTTTGAGAGAGATTTACCTAGAAAATTCCATTTGCGTTGAATGGGATGGGATGAGGAGCGAGGAGAAAGTTCATATCAACAAGGTACTGAAGCAGGGATGGCCTTTATCCCCCCTGCTGTTTATGATGTACATGGTGAGGATGGAGAGGGCGCTAGAAGGAAGTAATATCTGGTTTTTTCTCTCATACAAATAGGCGTGTACAGTAGTAGAGCAGCAGTCCAGCTTTATGTTATGCGGACAATGTTGTGTTGCTAGCTAACAAGCAAAGTGATTTGCAACGGCTGGCTAATATCTGTGGACAGGAAGGCAACAATTTAGGTTTGAAATTTAGTGTTAGAAAATCAGGTGTTATGGTATTCAATAAAAACAGTGAACAGACAGTGGCAATACAGGGGCACGAAATACCTCGGGTAAGAGTATGTAAATACCTTGGTATATGGATAAACGAAGGCAATAGATATATGGAAACACAGGAAAAAACAATAACAGTGAAGGAGAAGAGAAATGGCAGCCATAATGAAGCACAGAGCGCTATGGGGATACAATAGGTACAAGGTGCTCCGAGGTATGTGGAAAGGTGCAATGGTTCCAGGACTTACTTTTGAAAATGCGGTTGTGTGCATAAAATCAGGGGTACAATCAGGACTCGATGAGAACCAAAGGTCAGTGGTTCGCCTAGCATTGGGCGCACACGGGAAGACTAGAAATGAAGCTTTGCGGGGTGATATGGGCTGGACTAGTTTTGAAGTGAGGGAAGCTCGCAGTAAGATTGAGTATGAAGAACGGCTAAGGAAAATGGAAGAAAGTAAATGGGCTGGGAGAGGGTTGATGTATCTGTACAGGACAAACATTGATTCACAGTGGAGGAAAAGAACTAGGAATCTTACCAGCAAGTACGCGGCCTGTAGGGTGGGCGACACAGCAACAAAGAACGTCAAGCGGAAAGTCAGAGAGGCTGAAATAATTTCATGGGTGGCGGCAACGGCAAAGAAACCTGCCATGAGTAACTACTTAAAAGGAAAAAAACGAACTCAGGAAAGAAACAATTTATGATAACTCACAGGGAAGCTCATTACTTTTCGAAGCGAGATCGGGATGCCTTAGAACACGCATCTATAAAGCGAGATATAAGAAGGAAGAAGAAGCATGTGCTTGCTGCGGTAAAGTTAGGGAAACGATGGAACATGTTTTATTAGAATGTGAAGACGTCTACCCAGCGGTCGATTTAGGCACCACTGGCCTCTTTGAAGCCCTTGGGTTCAGCGTGAGCAGTGGAAATGTATACATGTCCGCAATAGGCATTAGTAAGAGGCAATTGGAGGATTGGTGGAAGAAAAGTAATGAAACGACAAAAAGCGGAGACGTACAAAAACATAGTTCGCAATAGGGGATCAGAAAATTTGGTTGTGGGAGTTCATAGTGGTTTTTCTTTTCTTTTTTTTCTTTCTTAACCTAGGTAGGACATTAGACAGTATAATAGCAAGAGCTTGGCGGCGCAGTCCAAAGGGTACGCTCATAACATCCATCCATCCATCCGGGTGCGCGCTCCGCAGCAATACTAAACAATCGCAATGTCTCAATGCATTACCGCTTCCGAAATCATGTTGAAAGAAGTTCATAACGAACTTCTCAAATTGGGCCGTGAGGTCGAATCGACTGCTTTTACCGGCTTTTATTAAAATAAACATGCCTTATAAGGCCAGCCAACATAACTGTTCTCACCAACCGCAGTTACTTGCCGCTGCCCAGTTCTTGGTGTTTTTTTAAAAAAAGGTAACTTTTATCGCTGCCTTCTTCTCGCTTTTCTGTGCTTGGGCTTCCTGTGGCTCTGAGACGGTCTTACGAGCTAGACGTCTGGCGATACGAAAAAAAAAAAACGTACGCATTCTCACTGCACTGCAATAACGCACTGGAGACACGTATAGGACACACGGACCTATTTGCGATCCCTTTGGAGTTTATGAGCACAAACACATATGCTCGCTGGGGCTTGAGAAATCGTCGTACTTTATTGAACAAACTTCGGGTAGCCGCGCATCACTACGACAGCGCGCCGGCGAGGAGCCAGGATGTCATTTCTGACTCCGCGTTCAAATTCATTGACTGCGACGTGGGGCGCCTTCTTCCCACGGTAAGTGAAGCTTCACGGAACCGAAGTTTTGCGATAGCCGGCGTACGGTGCAGAACAGTACGCGCGTAGAACAGGCCTACGTGCGACCAAGGAACAACCGTTTGATGTGTTCGCGGGCGTACGTTCTGTGGAGCCTTGCTCATTCTTGCAGCGCATCCGCTAACCTTCACTTCCCTGCGCTTCTCGCGCGCACACATAAGATACGCCTGCGGTAGGGAGGATTCGTTCCTTAATTAGTCAAAGCAGCCGCTTCTTTCCCATCTTCCAGGATGAAGGGTCGGCTGGCCGGCGCATGGTGCCGAGGGCAGCAAAATGCACATATTCTGCGTAACGCTCTATCAGCACGTGTATTGAGGTACACCTGTGCAGGTGTGCCCCATAAAGCTCGAACGCGCTCTGCTTTAAAGACTTCGTGCTGTCGCGAGTACTGCGAGGAGCAAGCAACAGTTAAGCAGCATCTGTTTTAATATTCACAAAAGTGAGTTGTTACTGAACACGAGCTATGCATTCATAACGTACGCTCTACGTGCCGCAATTGCACCACGCGCTGTCAAAAGCAGGAATCACTGACATGCAAGGCATTCATAGTACAGAGTCTGGAACACATCGGTTTCGGCCTGCGATGGCCCGTTAGCATGATTCCGCCAAAGAGGGCAAAATTTACTGCGGATTCTTCCGTTGCCATTGCCGTGGCGCGGTACATTGCGTACAGCGTTGCATTCATTTCACGAACTTTAGTTCTTCCTGTCCCACCTGGCCAGAGCAACATCCGGGAGAGCACCGTCCAGATAACATAGTGCAACAAAACACGGAGACCAACGCAAACCTGCCCGCATGGCATTTTTGCCATGGTACGAAACCTACGGAGCAGCACGTGTCAGCGCACAGAAGCATAACAAAGCCACCATTGTGGCCACTAGAACAAAGAAAAAAAAAACAGAAAAAAAAACGAGAACCTGCTCCGTCATTTCCTCTACAGTTTACTCCTAGTGCGCGGAGGGGGTAGAGCCTCTCCTCAGCTTCCTTCCTCCATGATGCCAGGCAACTGTTTGCCATTAATTACCCGGTTAAATATCATGCCACCTTCTTGTGTTGGACATCATCAGTGACGTCATTACTTTCGCTTTCTACTTCCGGGTTTCCAGGAAATTCGCCAAAGTCGTGCTCACGTGGCGGGTCTCTAATCTCTACAATTCTGTGCTTTGGTGTTCGGTAGTCAGTGATTTCTAATTAATGCGAATTATTTCAGGCACTTCTGTAACTCAACTTGCAACTAAACTTGCGCTCTGATATATCTATAATGAAACAGAATAAATTTGTACCGTAGTGTTTTTCTCTGATCTATTTTGAATTTTGATTGATTTTGATTTTGAAGGCGGCGAACCGGAAGTGCTGCACGAGAAACTAAATAGTGCCGCTAAAAAGCGCGCACGTCAGACATAGCACACGCGCAGACGCTCGCTCGTCGATGTAACACAGCCCAGTTTTCACCTGTGGCTGTTGCCACGTGCTAGTTATATTGCGGGCTTTTCTTACTTGTCCTTAAACCTACGAAGCAATGTGCACGTTTCTTTGAGGAACACGTGCTCGAAATGTTGCATGAAACGCATCAGCAGTTATTTCTGTGTTTTGTAAGTTCAGTGGTTTCTGAATAGATGTATTGACACTGATATAAAATGCCATTATAGCTCGACATTGTTGCTGTAGTTACACAAAGCGGGTAAACAAATTTTTAGACATACCTTGTGCGAAATTTGTGGTGTTTGCATGATACTAAGTAGATTTATTTGTAGAACCTACTCCTTGGGAAAAGCGTAAGTTAACAGTATTCAAGAATGCTGCTACAATTTATGCTTGCTAAGCGCGTCGAGCATATTTGCAACAGTGCGAATCGAAGACAAAATACAAATGCTTATCAAGGAAACATTTACCGTATCGAATGGTTACAACACGCTGAACTGCTCGGCCCAAAGAAACATTAAATGGAAACATGCTTGTGGGCGCATTGGCCAGTCGTCAGTGCGCTCCAGAAGCCGAAAAAGGAAGCAAACCTCGCACGGCTTTTGTGAATACCACAGCACTACTTTTGCGCATGTGTACACCGTTCACTGAACAGATGAGCACTCGTAGTAGCTTACCTCTGCATCTATTCTTCAGCCAAGTGTTGTGCGCTATATGTCTGAAATAGCTTCATGCGTTTAACCGCCTTTTTCCAAGCTATGGAACAGCTCACAGACGATTTCGGCAGGACGAGAGTGTCTACAGTGCCGCCCATTGTGCTTGCACGGCGCACCATCCGGAGCCGTGCCGCGTATCAGCCGCGCAATAACAATCTGCTTTTCCACGCAGAAAGATTTTTACCGTACTGATGCGAGACGCTTTTCTGCATATACGGTATTGCTGTAACTCTCTCGCGATGGGTAAGTGCACCTCATGCGACGCAGTGAGTCTCCAGATTGTAATGTGGAAGAGACTCCTTTGCTGCATGACTGTCCCCATTACGTGGAAGAACGTCAGAAGTTGAACAATGCCCTTATGCACTTTGGCAGCCCACCTCTGTCAGATGACGTTATTTTACTCCCTTTGACAGACATTAAATCGAGTTTTAAGGCTATCCAGGTCTTAGTTGATTTTTTAAAAAGCACGAGCCTTGACTGTAGACTTTAAGTAGTCTAAATAGTTTACTATATGCTTTACATCTTTCCTCGTCTTCTCCACCCATCATGCACCTTTTCTTCCTTCTTTCTTTCCCTCTTCCCTTTCTCCCAGAACAGAGTAGCTGGCTAGAGGAATGTCGCTCAGGCCGACCTTTCTGCATTTCGTGCCATTAAACCTGTCTCTAACTCTCTAATTTCCCGTCTTGCATGCTCTTGTGGGCGCAGGAAAAACTACTGGGCTAGCGGCCTCTTCCACCAGGCACGCTGCTGAACCCTGCTAACTTTGAGCTCGCTACTGTCGCTTTGTGTAGCGGCTACCCTAGCCACCGTATTATCAAACGAGTCAACCGATTTGAGCACAGCGCCGCCCCGGAACTGAAAAAGACGCTGCGCTTTTAAGAATCGCTGTGGAGCGTCAGTGCAGAGCAGTTATGACTTCGGCCGAGGGGCGGCGCTTCGTCGCCAGCCGTTTCCAAGGGGATGCGAGTAAATCGTCGTCATCGCTGCTTCCTCGAGTCGAGTTGGAGTGCTGAGACGTTCTAGAATAGCCAGATCTTTGTTTGTAGCACATAATTTCACAGTTTTCTTTGTTCCCAGGTTCGTATAAATGGGGACACGACTTTCTTTCTCTTTTATTTTGCACCGCACATGTCAACAAGCCCCGTCAGCATAGTGGAGAAGAATGCTACGTTGCTTGTGAGTAGAATGTTTTTCTTTTCTTTTTTTTTTAGGGAACGGGAAAGAAAAGGGGGCAATGTACACGTTACTGCGCAGCCCGGGTAATAAACCCACACGAAAGCGCCCAAATCTTCACGACTGAGGCGCATGATGACTTGGTGTTTTCTATTCTCATTTTGATATTGTTGCATCGTTTTCAGCTACATTTTCAGCTTGGAGTCGAAAGGAGAAGCTTAAGGCGTGTCACACTTGAAAATATCACGTTAGGAAAGAAAGGGCAAGAAAGAAGAATACATACACAACCTAGTGATTCACGGAGAAAAAGAGCAGGGGCATAGTGGGGCGAGTTTCGTTCCAAGTGGAATGCCTCGACCCGAGGTTTGTAAGATCAAAACTCCCCGTTGCCGCTGCCTCGGCAGGGCGATTCGATTTGCGCGCCTTCCCCGAGCCCTCGGGGAAAAATGAGGTGGGGTAAGAGCGTCTAGGGAGGTCTTCACACCACGCGACACTGCAGCAGACAGATGAGAGCTCTTCTCTCGCCTCGCACGGGTGGTAAGCACCTCGTCGCTAGACCTCCCTTGCGAGCTCATTTTTTATTTCCTCTCCATACTCGTGCTTTCAGCGGAAAGTGCCATCCTTTCTCCTTGCCATGTTTATGCGTCCTTTGAAACAACGAGTCTGCGAGCAATTTCCCTTTATTTTGCACCTCTTTCGCACTACGGAGCGCTGCCTGCGAATTTCCGATTGAGCTGCTATCCGCGGCAACGTACTGCTATGTATGCGCTTCCATACTGGCACAAGATGGGCACGGTGCCGTGCCATCGCGGCTTTCGAATGTCCAACGCTCGACATCCACCGTCGCGGGGAAAACATATCCTGAAACGAACATATAAGACTGATAGCGCCATGGCGGACAATAATTTCGTAACTTGAAAAAAGAAATCGCACTGCCTGCGCTCCGTTCTCTGAAGAAATATTCTACCGAGTGGCTTCAGATGTTAAACAAAAGTGCATGTCACCGCTGTAAGCACTGATCGGTCACTGGACGGCGACAATGCGGTGAGACGCCATGCCGAGTCAGTCTTCCCGCTTGTACGAGCTGTTGATTAAATTTCACTGCTCCAAAAATCTCGTTTCTTTCACGGAGAAGATTTATATATATATATATATATATATATATATATATATATATATATATATATATATATATATATATATATAATAGGAGCCGATGACTCCACAGCCTGTTGTTTGGCAAGCAGCTTCGATCATGGCGAATATCTGTGCACGCTGCCAATGTGAATTGTCAGGCTGCCATACACTAACTGATCTGCAAAGGTGTCTGCGCATTTATCCGAAACCGCTATCACATAAGCCACTGCGGGTTTTCCAAATGTAAGCGACGGAAGTTGGCACGTCGGTTACATCGTATTGTAAGGTCACTAACTTGGTTTGTTAATGAATTTGTTTTATGTCTTCATCGTGGAATGCTTATGAACTGCACTCTTTTGTAAAACCTCCCAAGAAAAGATCGGTGGAAGCAGTCAGTATGCGGCACGCATGTCAGAGCTCATGTCACGTCCAGACATGACAATAAGACCGCAGCAATTAAATTCACCAGGCTTAACGGTCAAGGCGTCCTACTCTGCTGCCGGCGTGGTTTTTTCGACAACCACCGCCGGACACCCACCGATAAAAATGGGTACAGGTGTAGCCCTGCCAGGCGCCAGGCTCTCTGCGGGGTGTGCGCTATGGTGAGGCCTCGCAAACTCAGCTGCGTCCTTCCTCCCCTCAAAGGTAGCGGTGGGGGAGAAAGCGGGCAAAATATTTCTGGAAGAAACGTCAGCCTGCAAAGGTGGTTCGTGTTATGTGGTTGTGGCAGGTGTTGGAACAGTCACTACCTCGCACTCGTGCATAAAAGAAACACGCTAAGCTTACAAGGCCCACCATTGACGCCTCCTCACCGTGACAGACCAGATGTCAGACCAGGTGACCGGATAAAAGAACACTGAGTTTATATTTACCTTCGTGTCTGAGTTATGTATGGTATTATTACTATTATGTATTATGTCTACTGTTTTTGTTTACTCGCGTGCTGCGTTGTATACCTAGTTGACTATGGACCCGGGAATAGCCAATGGCTATGGGTCCAGTAATGCTTTTGGATTTTGTAAAATATGTTGTAAATAAAGATTGAATGAATGAATGAATAAATGAATGAATGAATGAATGAACGATATCACCAGAAGTCGCTAGTCCGGAGCAGTTTTGTACTGTGATGACTGAATGGCAAGCAACGAAGAAAAAATATAATTCCTCAGTTTAACACCACAGAAAACCTAGTTTTGAACATTACGTGGGAAAGAAACAAGTGATTTTGACGACTGCAAAGTTTTGTTTGTGAGCTGGGCTGGGTACACATGTGTCGATGTACTAACACGCTTGATAAGGGGCTGATGCGATGTTTCAAAGTGTGGACACTTGCAACATGTCTTGCCAATGCTCTTGAGCCCAGACTGGTTTACTCCACCGTTTTTTGAGTCACCTAGTTTCTTTGCCTACACGATACCATCGAACCACACTTTCCACATTTTTGCAGCCTCATCAAAGCCTCATCAACTATGCCCCTTCGGTAAAATCATAATCTTCCTTTGTCTCCCTTGTGGCCTGATATCCTGATGTGCGTGTCACCACTCCGGTGATTGCGAAAAGGTTTAATCGCTCTTCACCAAATACTACAAAGGTAAACAGTGCCGTTGGTGCATGTCTCATATGGAGATCGTGCGAGTATCCCCACACATGCCCGCAGTGTCATTCCGGCTAAACTAGACAACACACAAGCTCGTCGCACGACACCTTCGACGCAGGCGGAGCCAGCAGCTGCCAGTGCGCAGAAAACTTGGCCACGTAAGCCAGCTCAAGATTTGTCGCGCTGCTATAGTTCGAAACTGGACGTCACAGTTTATACCCAGCCACGCGGCACATCACATGCCAGTGCGCACCGGTGCGTACTCGCTCAGGGAGGATAGCCTTTTCGTCTTACAAAGGGCACGGCATTCGCTGAGACAATCTGAGTAAGGACTTCTCGGAAGAAGCTGCCCGGCTTTGTGGAACTTGTGGTTGGCTTGCTCATCGACATACTTGGAGCACACTGAAACTCAACCGCTGTCGCAACTGTCATGCCGCCTTTTTCGTACGCCTGTTGGTCCTTTTCGTTGCCATTGCTGACGCGGATATGCGCCACCGTTGTGAAAGGGAGGACTGGGAACTTTCTTGCCATCCGTTGGGCCACTTTTGGGCCAAGTGGACAAGACGCGTGGTGCGCTCCACCGCCAACACGTGTAAATGGTGCGCGTGTTCTGCTTGGGTCTCTTTCTGGTGCGGGAGGGATGCGGCTTCGCCCAGCTCAAGAACCGGAGCCGAGCGCGAGAAGACGTGCGGGGACCTGCAGTGCGGCGCACCGCAGGATCTGCAGTGCGGTCGCCTCCTCGGCGCCGGCATTAGCGGCCTCGAGAGGATCGCGCGCCGTTCCATTTCTCAGCGGCAAAACAAATGAAGGCCAAGACGCTAATCGGCGGCGGCCATTAGTGGCCGAGGAGGAGGCCCGCGCCCCGGGGTCCGGCGGCACTGTTTTTTTGGCTCGCGCGCGGCCCGCGCTGTCACTGGCGCATTATTAATGGCGCGCCGGTGGCGCCGCAGTCCCCCAGCAGTCGTTACCGGGCACGGTACCGGAAAAAAACTGTCAAAAGTCAATTAGATTGCATCAAGAAAAAGTGAGGATAGCGGCGCGCGAGCAGTTCCCCGGGGGGGCATTAGGGGCCCGCCAATTAGAAAGGCGCCCCGAGCGAGGCCCCGGGGGACAAGTCGCGGCGCTGGCTGGGAGAAGCGAAAGGAGCAAATGGACGCCAACGGACGCAGTCCAAGACAGCTCGTGACCTTTAACGTATCAACAAAAAGAAACGCAGCGCCTGGATTTTTCGCGCATCTTCTTTTGCAAGGGTAACTGACCTCAGATGTGCCACTTGTACTGACTAACTTTTTCCAACTGCTATTTCCCCTGGAAGTATGGTTCCTCCTCTAAAATATTCATGGGGCCACAGCCTGTGAGCATTGTACGTAAGAGGTCAGAAGAGTCGTCTCAAGTACACAGAGACTGGCGGCACAGCACATGCTACGTTTTAGACAGCCCAGCCTATGTTCCGATGAACACAAGAGCGCGCATTTCTCGAGAAAACGGAGGATTGGCCTAGTTGGTCTTGCACGAGTTGAGTTGGCGCAGGAAACCCAACACGAGAGCGCTTCGCTCGCCATGGCTGTGGTGCACACGCCTGATTGGGTGTCCTTCTGTGCGCATGCGTGATAAGAAGTTCGTCTCTCTTCTTACGTCTTTTATAGAGCTAATTCACTCCGATATTTTTTGTTCATGGAAAGGTGCTGCAGAGCAAGCGCAGTCCCATTTTCGAAATGCCCATGGTGGCAATAAACTACCGATCTGGTACCCGCTGGAATATGCTTGTAATTGTCACATGATGGTAATGCAATAGAAAAGAAAAAACAATAATCGTGGGGCTTGATGTCGCGAAACTATACGGTGTTAACTATACGACAACTGTTAAGTTTTCCAGAATCTTTAAAAATCGCCTGTTGCAGGTAACATACTTCTAGACCTTGAGCTGGATTATTCAAACAGGTGGACATTGCTTGCACGAGAAGTCGAAACAAGCAATAATCTAATAAGAAATAGCTTGTTAATTAATTACATTACAGCAGATATTGCAATTTACGAATTGTAGCCGGTGAGTTAGCAATGCGTATCCACTTGGAATGAATTTTCAGGATGACACCAGTTTGTAGATATGAGTCATCAAACTCCCCGCAAAAATGCACTGTTGTTGCGCTTGCTTTTTTGAGAAAAGGGTCTTTTATGCAGTAAAGCACAAAAGTAACTGGCACGCCTGTTTATTTCGTCCCACACTTTGGGAAATATCTCGACACTGGTGCCATCCTGAAGATTCATTCAAAGTACATACGTCTTGCAAACTCACTGGCAACAATTCATTAATTGCAATGTGTCGTGACGTCATTAATAAGTGAATAAGTTATTTTTTGTTAATTAATTGAATCGGTGTCAAAGGTATGTTCGGCTTATGCACCACCTGTACAAGATAAATTGCTGGGACAGAGCAAAGAAGCTGGTCATAAAGCTGCTTGCTCTCAGATGCGACCAACTTGAAGGCCGGCAGCTCCTGTAGCTCACCTTCGATCATTCCAGTGGGATCATGGTGTATGTTTCCGCGTCCTGAAGCTGATCCTGCATTTTCGAGACGTATCCTGTACGGTCGAGAGCGGCATTGCCTTTATTCGCTGGAGGGCAGCGATTCTTGACAAGCAGCCCGTGCTGCTTCTTGGGGACAACAACGACGGTACAGGTCATCTCTGTTTTACATTTTAGGTAATGTTTATTTCATTCCACATTTCTCCCTCGCAAGACGGGTTTCCGTAGAACTCTTAATTTTATAGTTTATTCACTATTCCACGTTCCCAATAATAGTTGAGTGCATAATGTATGCCAGTCAGTCTATAACAGATATTCACCACGGTCGAGCAGTATTCGATCTTTCTTGATTCAAGCACATTAGATTCCTTCGTGCAGACAGTCGAAAACTGAAACCTATTTTCAAATAATGAATCCTCGAGGGGTTTTTTCCACAAAATTGTAGGGCTGCGCCTGCTTCCCGTCCCTCTGCCATGCAAAAAATAATTCTGATGCATAAACTAATTAGCTGCCCATGTTATTATTACTAGACACGAGAACATACACAAGACGTGTGCAATGCACCAGATGCACCAATTACCCCCCGTGGTGGTTGTGTCATTGGTTCTGTTACTGAACAAACGGTCGTAGGTTCTAAACCTGGCCGCTGCAGCCGCATTGCGTTAGGGGTGCATTGAAAAAAAAAAGAAAAGAAAGTTCGTGTACTTAGATTTATTTAATGGTTCGCGAAAAAAGAAACAAGGCTCCAGTGGTCAAAAGTACCCCCCCCCCCCCCCCCCTCCGCGATGTCTCTCAAACTCATTGTGCTGTTAAACCTCATAATTTGATATCGTGATGAACCATTAGCACAAAAAGAGGCCTGCAAGTTAGGGTGCCTCGCCGTTTCTCTCGGGCGCTCGGAGCTGCGTCGAAAGTGATGCCACAGCCTATGGCTGAGGGAATTTCGCACCGCATCCTCTTCACTGATCGCACGTGGGGGATATTTTTCGATACATTCGTGAGTTTTTGCGCACTTGCTATGTGACTCACGTCCAAATCACCTGTAGCGCCGCTGCAAAGTAGTAAGGACACACTGGCGCTGATCACCGATAGCGCTACGTGTTTACGCTTTGTATCTTCGGTTTGATGGAACAGATTACCAGTTTTTAATAAATGTAGGTTTTTGTACACCCATCGCGACGCGCACTTCTCAGTCGCCTGTCATATAAAACACAGAACGTAACAGACTCCGCGGCCAAGAGCCAATGATTGCGCTAACCAGCAGCAATATCCTGGACCGCTTTGTATATCTTCCAACCCCCTGATATATGAGTCAAACAATGTTTACAGACGTAATAGATCAGATCGACCTTCGTTTCGCACAGCTCAGTAACTTTTGCCAATACGTGTCTGCGCAAGCGGGCAAATATTTTTTTATCGGCGCAGTTAAGAGCAAAGTCACTTCATTGCGCCGGTTATGAAAACTGCAGCGAGAACCTGCCACAAGGTTGACGAGTTGCAAGCCTATTGCACTTTTTAGCGCAAAGCGTGTGATATTCCTAGTTTGAACATTCTCGATGTGCTTTATGTCTAGAGAAGGCTCGAATATTTATGCCCAATCTTCCTAAATCTTCCCAATCTAAAGAGAGCGAGCCGACTACAACTCTGTTCGCGGTTCATCCATCTGCCGGCAGGAGTGCTGCAGTGTTGGGGGCTCACCATTCCTGTCGTCTGCTACCCAAGCCTGTCACGCAAAAGATGTCATGTCTTGTATCTGTACATAAAAACGTAATTCGCAAAGTTAAGACATTTTGTAGTTATAATAGTGTAACTGTACATGATTGGTAGCTTTATAGCGAAAAGGAACAATCAAAACTAAGAAAAAAGGAAATAAAATTGATCAGAGATAATACCCATAGGGATAGGGCTCCAAAGAAAATGCACGTGAAAGTAATTGTAGGCGTAGACCAACTTAGATTTGTGGGTGGGCCAACTTGAAATTTGGGGGTGGCCCAACCTAAGTTTGTGGGTGGGCCAACTGAATTTGGGGTATGCTTACGCATACATAGACAACTGTAGTGAAGTTTCTGCATACTTTTAAACATTGTTTTGGTCACGAAAAATGGTTATCGCATTATTTTAGCTTTCGCGTGCATAACTCAGACATTAGTATATATCCCGTTGGGAAATATTTGTACAGTCATGTATTTGCGTTTCTTGAAGTTTCGCCCCAGCGTGGTTTGTTAGGATTCAATAGACTAGGTGGACACTACTCGGCGTGCATAAAAGGTTAGAGTACAGTAACTTGCAAGATACTCAGGATTAAAATAACGAACCTTAAAGGTTACTTGCGCGGTTCACTGACAATTAGTGAACGTCAGGTTAAACGGACATCGCTCGGACAGAGCTAAAAAGCTCCCCAAAGCTCTCGCCGAGAATTTCAACCAACCAGGTCACAACTTTGATCAACTTAAACTTTACATACTGCAGTCAAATTTCCGTTCTGCGTGAGATAGAAAATACAGAGAATCATTCCTCATCCATAAGCTCAAGACACTACCGCCAGTAAGCATAAACGTTTCAACGGGATCCTTACAATCTATTAGTTATGCTAAATTGCAAACTATAGACAACATCACGTAGTTATCTATAAATCTAATCGGGCTGCTTAATTTTTTTACCTTCCTTTATTTCGTTTTTTATTTATATATATTTTTTTCCACGAGCACCCTTTTCTGCCGCTAATTTTATTCTTTCTTTCAGAGAGGCGATAGTTCACTGACCTCCAACAGAGCAGATAATCCCCCCTTCCCACCTCCCCCCTGTTCGCCCTCCAGAACCCTTCCGCGAAAAAATGAGCCTATATTGACGAGTCAACCAGCTGACACATGACGCCACCTCACAATCCTCCACTGACGTTGAATAGGACACCTTTCCTTTCAATTCTACACCCTCGCCGCTAACACGTACACCTTCGGTAGTTGCCTCACCCATTCGTCTTATCCCCCTCTCCTCTTTAGATGACCCGTACCTATATATATTGTGCCGAGGAAAGCATATGTCGCCTTGAAAAAGACAAGTCCACTTGTGGGAACGTTGGTTCTGGCTTTCACCTTGTTCTCGTTTTGCTCATCGTCTTGAATTTCCATCTTCCGCCTTCTCTGTGTTTGCGCGGCTAGTAGCAATGTGCGTGCTTGGCATGCATACTAACCACGAACATCGCTGCAATTTGCAAGCCGTAGTTTCTCGCCTTGTATGCACATCTTGAAAAACACTGCACTTTGTAATAACCGGATGGTTTTGCATTTGTACCAAAGTTGAGCACTAGTAAGCACGCTGTCTCTACAGTGGACTATCAGGATTTGCGAGGCACAATAAAGCCTGGATAGTGCTACTAAGCTAACATATTTAGAAGGATATACCCAAGCTTGCTTCTCAAAGGGTCGCCAGACGCTGTTAAGAATGGCGAGCTGCAATGCAAGATTGCCACCCAGTTACGACCGGGGAACAAGACACGCATCCCCCACTCTCCGTCGCTTCAGCTAGGATGCGTTCGATGAAGCGGGCTTTGTGCTGACACCGCCGCCGTCCTCCAGCCCCATCGCCGTTGTGACGGAACGAGTTCGGCGGGCGAACTATTGTGCCCGAGCTCTCCAGCGCGGACCTGATCTGCTACGCCTGAGCGGGCGGCCGCGGGAAAGCCGTTTTTGTTGCTTCCCACGCGCGACCGGGACGCAAGACAACGAGCTACCCACCATGGCTCCGAGCTTCCCGGAACGGCGCCCCTCTGACGTCGGCTCCGGGCATCGGAATGTGTGTGCCTATGTGCGCGTAAACTGTTCTGCGGGGCGGCGGCGAGTTAACAATGAGTAAACGAACGTTCGCGTCACCTTGTATCGTGGGAGGACCGAGTGTTTAAAAACTGCTGTGGTGCGAATGCTGGACACACTTCTCTCGTGCAGTCATGTTGGACTGACACTCTTTTTCTCAAGCAGTCATGTTAGACTGATTTAAATACTGTAAATAAACCCCATATTCCTCGTTGTCGATAAGAAGCAGTTCTTCCCTTCAGCAACGTCCTCAGCGTGGATAAGTTGGACGACGGCATGGGCCAGCTACCTTCGAATTCATGCCGGACTCCAATCTTGACAAAGGATCACGAGCGATGGGATTGAGCCCCCAATCCTGACAACGCTTAGACTGGTACACAGGCATATATGGGCCAATTTACTACCGATTATACTGAGGAGAAGCCCATTGTTTGAGGAACCGTGCGCGCCGCGCCAGCTGCTGTGGTTGTTGTTGATGATGATGATTTATTAGCATCCGCTTCGAGTCAGGGTGGGGACAAATCGTCAGCTAGCCTGCTTGAGTTACTCAGGTATGCCATCAATGCTTTTCCCTCTTCTAGCAAACTTGTATACATCTCTTTAATCGTCTCTATTTTGTACTGTTGCCTACGTCTGTAACAGATGTTGTCGTGTCAGTCTCTTCACTGCTTTGTTTGCACCAATACCTGAAACGTTTCTTGCTTATCTCGATCTGCTGACCAGTTGATACTCCCGTCACTTTAAATCCAAGCGCTTCTGGAAGTTGTACGTTACGTACTGGTCTCGCTGGAACCCTTCGCATTCCATTAGGATGTGCTGAGTGGTCTTCGGATTTTTGCTGCAGCATACACATGCCTCATCTAATTAAGAATATTTCCTCCAGTGTGTTTTTGTCCTTAGGCAACCGGATGACACCGCAATGATCCGCACCATCTGCCGTGACAGACGTAAACCACGACCGAAAAGATCGTCCCCGCGGCAGCCTTGTTCAGACACCTTATCTGTTCTTCCACCTTGCTCATGACAATGGTGAATTAAAATTGCTTAACTTGTCGCTCCATTAAAAAGACACTACGAACACTACAAACCGAAATATTCTCATGAGATGCTCTGGCAACCGAGCTACGAAACTTTCCCTCCACATCCACTGGCTAACACTGTTCCCAGTGTGAGATCGTGTACACGTACGTTACCAAGAATGTGGACTTGAAAACAGCATCGCACACGTAATGCGGAGGATGGGGGTTCAGATCTCACCGGCGGCAAGTTGTCTTTTGAGCCATTTTTCATTTCTTTTTATCATTCCTGAATTCAAATCAAAACAAGTAACTCGCTCTACATATGATTTCCTTGGTCTTCGTGTCTGCTGACTAATACAGACATTTACAGCTTCGTTGCCCGTCGCAGTGGCTATGAAGTTCTGTTGTTGAACGCGAGGTCGCTCGTTGGACTTCCGGGCGAGGCGGCCGGATGCTCTTTTAACGCAAAAGTGTTAAGGAGCCCGAGTCGTGCACAATCCGGCGCCGGTGTCCAGCGTTCCGCGTCGTACGTCGTTTAGGCAAATAGATTTTCGAACCACCCATACCCAGGCCCCCCATGGGAGGCAAGGAATTTACTGAACTAATTTAATTTCCCAAGCTAAAATACCTGAAAAAATTGTAAACTATGACGTACACAAAACCTACAGACATGATAGCTCTCGGATTGTAATTTGACTATACGAGAAAACATAGTTCTGTTGCGCGAAAGCTCAAGGAAACCACTTTTCTAGCGTTTCTACCATTCACAGACCAGCCACGGCGACCGCCATTTGTGCGCGCCGGCACGCGGAGGTCCTGGGGGCCACGGAGCGGCGCTCCCGGTTCCTTGCCTCCAGCTGGCGCTCGCCTTCGTCACACCGCGGCCCACGCAAGAAACCGCTTTTCTACCACAAAGGCCGCCTTCATGCATAGTGTTCGCGGCCAGCGTTTCCCGGTAAAAATAACGGTTACATGGGCTCCAGTTGCCGGGAAGCTTGATGAGAAGTCAGGAATGTTTGAGTGGTCTTGCGTTCCACTCTTAAAGGCGAAGCTTAAGCGTCCTCCAAATTTTTGCTTAGTGCCAAGGTAAGTAATTCTAGCTGGCCACAATTAATCCGGGCGTTCCTCGTTGCACACTGTGGGGATTAGGGATATTAAACCCATAAATTATTCATTCGCAGATATTTGTAACCGACCGCGTATTGTGCGAAATGAACACCCGTTTGTCCATTTACGTCCTAATGAATCTTTTCAATGCTTCCGTAAGTGCTGCGACGCTTGGCAAAGGAAGATAAAGCTGACAGAAATAGTCGCAATTTATTTTACAACCAAGCAATCAATGGCAGGTTTGGAAATTTTTGTGTGGATCTATCACTCAAGAACGTCCATAATTACACATACGTCGGTCCAATCACATGCCCTACATTTGCTGCTTTATATAGCTAGATTACATACGTGAAACGTTAATCTCAGCCCCTGCAGAAAGTAAATTTAACATTGATTCGTCCCATATTCGAACATCCTTCGCTAGTTTGAAATCATCATAAGCAATGTGATTTAAATGATGTTGAAGCAGTCCAGAGAAAAGCCATCTGTAGACGTTACGACCCTGATTTCTCGTCGACTTTATCTGTGTGCTCGCTGACGCAGTCGACTTCCATTAAGTTGACCTTTGCGGGGCCACAATATTTGGTCGAATGAACAGCTGCAATTAGCAGCGAAATGAACGAATTCAGTTTTTCGTATTGCTTGAAGTAGTCTCTCATGTCTTTGTTTCTCAACCAGCTTGAAGCGAAGAGCGCCGGCATGTTTAAACACTGGCTCAGCGTGACGTGGCGCAAGACAAGCGGCGACGGATTGCTTTACGGCACAAGGAGCCACCAAGAGATAGACATGTATTCATATGAAACAGCTTCACGCCTAGAGAAGCAGTCTGCTGAATTTCTTGTGTTTTCAAGCTAAGCGCCCGAGGAGGCACCGGTGGGAGTCCAATTAACCGGAGCAGCTTGCTATCGAGTTCGCACCAAACGAGTATTTCTTCCATATGGTTTTTCTACCGCGACTTTTCAGTGTGTTCGAATGAAGCGAAAAGTTGGATTAACTCGGGTCAAATTAACGGTAGTCGACTGTACTACAGTCCGAAAGGCGAGTCATGGTAACTGACATTTTGTGCATTCATTCTGTCACCTTTTTGAAAGCATGCAGCCTTACTTTTGCTAATGAGCGCATAACCAGAAGCCATAACGCTCTTAACATTAGACATTTTTATCTCAGATACTGACATCTTCAGGTACAGATTTCTCCAGCGCACTGTTCCACACCGGAACTTAGCATCGGTAGCAGTTTATCGTTCTTTGTGCCAGCTAGCTCACAGTTAATTTGAGACGCTTTGTGCTGTTATAGTGCATATACTTACACTTCGTTTCTTCTCGTACTTTGTTGCTGTGCCCCACAGTTTGTAGATTTATCATTATGGAATATCTACTATTTATTATTCTGCGCTATATAGTCGTTATTTGTGTTTACTGTTCGTACGTTCTAAGCAATTTCTATAATGCTTGCACAATATGTTTTCACATTTTGTCTGTATCTTCCAGACTCCTGCTTTATATGTAAAGCCCATGTGGGCTGCAATACAAACAAACAAACAAACAAACAAACAAATAAATAGCTGCCGCATGAAGTCGGATAGGGTTTTCAAGATGTGGGGCTGTAGCTCCAGCAAACATGAGAAGCGTAAAATACACGTTCAATAAAAACTGTAATTCATTGTCCTTTTGAATAAAATTAAATTATCGTGGACATATTGAAAAATATTTCATACAGTACCCCTCGTATCACCATCAATAGAACGGTTTACTTGACTAAGAAATATATCGCTGACTGCTGGTATTGTCATGTTTGCTGGACGTACCAGCCGAAATTTTCGAAATAAATTCTGAAACCTTCTCGGCCCATTAAAAGCCGGTAAAGATATCGTAGTTTTGTGTATATCATCAGCACTGACGACAGCATGCTTCCACGCCATGGGGGTTGTCTTCAATCAGCTTCGATACTCAGCTTTCATGGGACCCTGAAACGATTTTGAAGATTTTCTACAAACGTACTGAGTCGTTAGAGTAGGTCCTTCTGAGCATTAAATGACACATCTAAGTGCTCCGCGTCAAGCGTGTAATTTATTATAAGGTTTTAAGATGCACATCGCTGCCGATCGCAGCACACTGCTCGGCGGAATGTGAAGCCGCCCCTACCCATATGACGGAAATCGCCCATATGGCGTCAGTGGGGCGAGTTATCCGATTGGCTGACCAGGGTTTAGAGAGAGAGAGAAACGTTTATTAAACGAAACAGTGTCCCGAGCGAGGCCGGGTATCACCCTAAGGTGGGAGGGCTCCTTAGTCCAGGAACCCTCTGGCTTCGAGTGCCCTCTTGGCCCTGGCGACGAGTTGTCGCTGGTCTTCCAGGTCCCCGAGGGTTAGCTTGGCCTCCCACGTTTCGAATAGGTCGTTTGCTTCTATTGCTCGTTTTGCGTGCGTTTCTGGTTGCATTTCGCTGCCTTCCTGCCACGGGCATTCCAGGAGCAAGTGTGCCAGAGTGTCGGGTACGTTGCAAAGTGGGCAGAGGTAGCCGTGGAGCGTCGGGTAGAGGCGATGCGTTATCGTTCCGTGCGTGAACGTATTACTTTGCAGGCGTCTAAGGATTAGGCTTTCTTCTCTGTCGAGTTTAGGGTGCGGTGGAGGGTACACTCGACGCTCGAGCCTGTAATGTTGCAATATGGCCGAATAGTTGGTAGATACGGCCTCCGCCTCTTCTGTCACGGGTCCGAGAGCGCGTGGGGAGAGGGGAGCCCGGCTGACGTGCTCGCGGGCAGCGGCGTGGGCCGCTTCGTTCCCCTCTAGGCCCTCGTGTCCGGGTACCCACGTTACGCTGGTGTACGGGAGCGGAGTGCTTCGTCTTTTTAGTGTCTTGAGTGCATCGGCCGAGATGCGGCCCCTCAAGAAGTTTCTGCAGGCGGCCTGAGAGTCGGTGAATATAACCGCTGCGTCTGTGCATGTGGTGGTGGCGAGAGCGATTGCCGCTTCTTCAGCCGTTTCCGGGTTGCGTGCCTTGATGGTTGCCGATGCTAGCTCGGAGCCTTGGGAGTCTACGACGCTCAGAGCGTACGCGTTTCGATGCGGATACTTGGCCGCGTCGGTGTAGCGGGCATTCTGGTCATGCCTGAAACTTCGTTTGATGGCGTTGGCTCTAGCCTGTCTTCTGCTCTTGTGATATATGGGATGCATGTTGCGCGGGACACGTGCGATGCAAATGCACTCTCGAACGTCCGGTGGTATTCGTTCTTTGTTGTCCGTGTCTGCGACATACGTCTCGCTGTAGTTTAGGTGTCGGAGTACTGATCTCCCTGTGGGCGTGAGCTTGAGTCGTTCCAGCTGGCTGTTCTTGTGCGCTTCGGCGAGCTCTTGCCACGTGTTGTGGACGCCCATCTTAAGGAGACGTGATGTAGAGGCCATGGCGGGTAGTCCCAGGGCGACTTTGATTGCCTTCCTTATCATGATGTTCAGCTTTTCTATTTCAGCGTTCTTTAAAGCCAGGTACGGCGTTCCGTATGTGATGCGGCTGGTGAGGAGCGCCTGTATTATTCTTAGAGTGTCTTGCTCCTTGAGCCCGCTTCTTTGGCTTGAGATCCGTTTGACGAGGTGCATTAGTTGCGAAAGGGTGCGTTCTAGTCTCGGTAGGCTGGCAGCTCCCGATCCGTCTTTGTGGATGTGGAGTCCAAGTATTCGCATAGTGTCGACTTTCGGGATTGTTGTCCCGTTGAGTGTGATGCTGGGGTCAGGCTCTTCGTAGTTGGGTGGTCGGCCTCTCGTTGACCAGGGTGCTTGATCGATAATTTTTCCAACTTTATGGTAAACAAATGATGTTTGTAATAGTTGTAATGTTAGTTAATTTGTTTTTATAAAAAGAAAGTAACATAATAGAATGCACAAGAGCAATTTTTCAGTACACTTAAGCACTTCCGGCACACAGCAAGTGTCGTCTGCTTGTGTTACAACGTGCTCCGTCTTTGACGAGAGCTCCGCAGTCAGTGTCGGTCTGTCTTTTCGCGAGCGCTATGGTTCGACTTTGTTGCGTTGTGGACTGCAAACGTAGCGACTGGCTATATGTTAAGCTGCGACATCGTGTCCTTCTGCAAGCCAGTAGACGAGCGGACTGGCTGCAGCGCATTGGACAGCCGCTATCCGATGGGTGCCAGGATTTGCGCCATTGCGGCCTTCGCTTTACACCGGAAGATTACTAACGCAATAGCGTTTCGCGAGTCCGGTATTAGGGTAAGCGCAAGCGCAAGGGGATGGGGCCTGGCCGTGTGCCCTTGCGTGTCGTTTCAGGGGATGAACAGAAGCGCAAATGTGAATGGTCTGCACGGTGCAGCCACCTGGTGGCATAAAGCTCGACCACACAGAGTAGCAATAATAAAATGTATTCTTCTTTGCTGCTAGTGTAAATTTTTCGAAGGAGTGTATTCGTTTACACGTTGTTTTTGTAAATGTTTAAAATGTGTTACACTTGTTAGAGCAATATTAGCTATTTTTTGGCTGGTTAAGCTCTGCGCCCTCGCGTGGCTGGACCGTGGAGACCGGTCAGGCGGCTCACGTACGTGCAGTGGCGTAGCACCGGAGGGGGGGGGGCAGGCCCCGGGTGCTAGGGGCCAGTTGAGGGGGGTGGTGTCATATACGTCTGAAGACACCCCTCTTTCCGCCGGCTACACCCAGGGGTGTTGACATAAGACCAATGGGCCCCGGGTGCCAGACGACCTAACTACGCCACTGCGTATGCCTACGCTAAAGTTCCTTCATCAGCTTGAGTTTATGCCTTCACTGTTCCGTCGAAACGTTCTGCTAGAGTGTGATTACCGGAATACCAGACACGTTCGGCGCTACGACAGAATGCTCGCAACGCACGCTGCTTCGATAGCTCTCGCTTGGGGTTGACGGCTAAGCCGCTAGCAGAGGCGTTTCGCGCGGGCGGGGGCGGGCTCCAAACCAACCGGAAGTGGACGATGTGACGTCGCATCGTGACGCAGAACCGGTGAAGGCGGAGCTTAGCCCCGACCACTCGGTGAACGAGTTGAGAAGGAAAAGCATGGCTAGGGTGGAGGGTAACTGTTAATCGCTTGTAGCTCCATTAATACGTAACACTTCACTTAAATTGGGGTGCGAATGTTCTACTTCAGCTGTACCTTACGCGTCTACAAAATTTGTCCGAACCGTTTCAGGGGCCCTTTAAAGATGACCCAGATGATGTGATCTTGTTTGCTCACCGCAGAGTACCTAGAAAGGGGCAGCAAAACGAAGTAGTACGAATAGGTAAATATATAAGGGAGTTTTTTTAGCTGCACCAAGTTTTAGAAATTGTCGGTGGCAGACATTACAATTCTAACCCTTGATCTGGATTACTCGATGAGGCGATCATCATTTCTACGAGAAATAAAAATGCTTTATTGAACAATTAACGTAATTAGGCTAATGAACATTTTAATCAAGTATTTTACGGCCCTTATTTCAATCTACGAATTGCAGCTAGTGAGTATTGAAGGCAAATCGACTTGAAACGAATTCGGAGGACGGCACCGGTTTCGAGAGGTACGCCGTAAAACTTGCTGCAAAAATTCACTGTTGTTCCACTTAGTTTTCTAAGAAAGCGCTGTTTTATGCATTGAAGTACAAAAGTAACTGGAACGCCAATGCAATTTGTCAGACACTTTAACATTTAATATCTCGAAACTAGTGAAGTCGATTTCAGGGAAAAAATAACATTGTGAACTTCTTCCGTCAACACAAATAAAACATTTTTCTACTGATGTCTCACCGTTCCTTGCTTGTATTGTTGACGAAATCTTTCCAACTGCTGTATTTTCCAACTGATTTAAAGCTGATAAAATAATACCCGTCTTCAAAAAAAAAAAAAATGGTAGGCGACCCAAATCTTTGACTTTGGTGTCTCTTAGTGGCACTCACACCTCGGAATTGGCGTTTGTTAGGTTAAGCGAGGGAACGTCTTTCCCCTGGCACGATATGCGGGCGAGGAGGAAGCGCAGCACCCGCCACATGACGGGGCGTAGCAACAACCTCTAGAGAACTGTAGTCGGATACAACTTAAGAAAAAAGGGGGCGTTTACTCCTGCGAGGCGGATGCACACGAGCATCCACCAATGGGCGCACACTCTGGACCGACGTCATGCGCCGGACGGCCGGTGACTTCGCCGCTTCGGTCATCTGGGCGGGGCCTCCCCCTTTTTCTAAAGTTGTATCGGACTATAGGAGATGTTGGGCGTAGCCCCCTAGGGAGCGGCGCAGTAAGCACACTTTACACTCTTTCTCCTGTGCTGACGTCAGAGCATGTAACGAGCGCGTGCGCGCAGCTGTTGCGAGCAAGCGAGCAGCTGAGCGCCGGGAGAGGGGAAGCGTGAGAGGAGGGAGTCACGTCACATCCGCTCTGCTAAGCAGATGTTCAGTCTATGCCAGGCAACTCTTTTCCATTAATTACCCGGTTAAATATCATGCCACCTTCTTGTGTGTGAGGTCTTTAGCGACGTAATTACTTCCGCTTTCTACTTCCGGGTTTCCGGGAATTCCTAGAGTCGTGCTCACCTGGCAGATGTCTAAAGTCTACGATTCTGTGTGATTCTGTGCGATCGCACGGTTCGCCGCGACCGACTGCGTGTCTGCAGGCATGTCCACGCACAATGTTTCGCTTTCGCTGCGTGCCATGAGATTTGGGCCGCAGAGTATGAACATTTGACAGTACACAAGCAATCATTCTTTTGTGGACGCTATCATACCTGTTCAAAACTAATATCGTTATAGAGACTTCGACGCCTATATACGGCGACTGTGATATGACGTCTCGACCATTCAATTTTTTTTCTTCTAAATTCTTGGACGTTTCAATATTATTTGTCAAGTTGCGTCGCAGTGCTCATCGGTCTTCCCCGCATGCGATTTCCCGCTGCTTCTCTGTCGTAATCCAGTAGATTCATTCATTAGACAAACATGACCATATGCCATGCTTTTTTTTAATGTACTTCTTACCACTCCCTTTCCATGCCAGGGAACTTGCCAGTATCTACCATCAACAAATTTATAGGCCAAAGCGTCATGACATTAGCCGGGTAGTGGGATCAGCCTGCTTAAATCAGCCCATCCAAACAGCTATCAAGCAACTAATTCACAAATACCTACCAGTTAGAAATGAGCAGGACCAACCACTTCCATCAGAATACAGGGGAGCCGCTCAACCAGAACTCGACCAACCCTACAGCACATCCGAAATTCGGAGGGTGTTAACTGAACTAAATCGAAAGTCAGCCCCCGGTCCTGATGTAGTATCAAACAGATCACTTAGCAATCTCGATGAGTCGTCAATTGATTAGCTGACAGACTTCATCAATGGAGCATGGCTCTCAGACAAAGTCCCAGAAGAGTGGAAAACCTCACTAGTTATACTAATACCGAAACGGTGTAAACCTCCAAGCTTGAACAACTTACGGCCAATATCACTCACATCATGCGTGGGAAAGGTCGCTGAACACGCAATCATTAATAGACTGAAAGACCACTTAGAGGACAATAGTATATGCACTCACAATATGCTGGGTTTTAGGTTCGCGCTTTCCACGCAGGATGCCATGAAGCAAATCAAACCCCACATACTCGACGGATATTCTAGAAATACTAGGGCCATACTTGGATTAGACTTGGGAAAAGTGTTCGACAACATCAAGCATGAGTACATCCTCAAAATGATAGAAGACATTATACTCGGGTTGAGGATGTTTAATTACATCAAATCCTTTCTCGAAGCACGCACGGCGAAAATGAAGGTCGGGGACACAAACTCGGAAGTGGTTCAGCTCGGTGATCGAGGAACACCCCAAGGATCGGCGATCTCTCCCGTCCTTTTCAACCTGGGCATGATTGGTCTGTATAGAAAGCTGGGCAACATTAAGGGCATTGACCATACCATATATGCTGATGACCTCACTGTATGGTGTGCTGGTGGCAGGGAAGGGCAGATGCAGGATGCACTGACTGAAGCGATCAGGACGGTGAAGGAATAGCTGAGACCCACTGGACTCAGGTGCTCCCCACATAAATCAGAGTTGCTACTTTCAATACCGATCAATACCGGACAAGGTCATGGTCAACCCCATTACGTATCCAGCGCAGTACACTAAAGTTCATCAAGAATTCGCAGACAACATAATTATAGCACCCCTACCCAAGAATATGCACCCTACACATAACATCAACAGGAGAGTTGCCAGAGCCAGGGCGTTAATCAAGAAAATGGATAAAGGGGGCAGAGGAACCTGCTTTGTTGATTCGGATGCCTACAAGGATAGAAATAAGTTCGTGGCGGCGGTAGTGGATAACCAGGGCAAATTCACCAACTGCGCCATGGTCTACGCTAGCAAACCTGAAGTCGCTGAACAAGTTGCCATTGTATTGGCACTACCAGACGATAGATTTACAGAAATATATAGTGACTCGAAAACGGCTATTACATCTTTCAATAGGGGAAAAATTGCCACACAGGCTGCGAGAATATTTAACATAAGACAAACAAATGTTACACGTTACATATATTGGTTCCCGGCGCACCTTGGTTCACTTGATGACATTCCTGTCAATCCAAGTGAATCGGCCAACAGCGTCGCCCGCGAACTTAAAGACCGGGCCGCTTTTACATATGGTTTTGATTCTGCTGGATTGGAGAACGTACATAGAGATACGCTCATTACATACAATGAAATTATAAAACAATACTACATGGGAAGGAGGGAGTTTGCACCCCCTCACTATAGGCTAAACAGAGCACAAGCAGTTGCACTTTAGGCAATTACAAACACAGTCTTATTATTCACCTGCACAAATAAAGGAATGGTATGGCATTGCAGACATGAATATTATATGCAAAGCATGCAAAAAAGAGATATGCACGCTTGAACATATGCTCTGGGAGTCTAGGTCGCTCGCCCCTGGCATTTCCTGGAATCGGTTTTTAGGAATGATTAGATCCCACGATGATATCCCTCAAGTCCTGGCTGCCCAGTACGCCCGTGATAGAGCTAGCAGCCTTGACCTCCCGGTGCCAACATGGGACTAGCCAGGCAGGTGGAAACACCTTGTACAGGACCAGAACAAAATGTTTTTCTACCCCTCCGCCTCCGGGCCGCGGGCGCGGGCGAGCGTCTCAGTGCGCGTTCTATGCAACTCACTGAACCTCGTATAGTCCCGACGCCGTAGCAGAAATATTCCTTGCGTCTGTGCTTGCTGCATACCCGAGTTGTAGCCGATGGCTGTTTGCCGGTTCTAAGTTTCGCGAGGGCTTGTCCTGCGGCTTGTCGTGCGGCTATAGTAAGGCTGACACCGGGCTCTGTTGAGTACGTCCGGCCCTGCGGCACCGAGCAGTAGCCTATCATGTTGGACGTCTTCAAAGGCACCCCCTATCTACTATATGGCTTCCAAGTGTTGTCAAGCACACAACCGAGGCGGGAAAACCTGCCCATTTAATCAGAAGCGCAGCGCAGGTGGAACCATAGAACACAAGGGGGAACTTTCGTTGTCAGCTCGTTTCGGCGCTTCCGAAAGACGTGGTCGCTGTGTCGACGTGATCCCTCATACACAGTCACGCTGACGGCGGTGCCAGCTGCACCAGTGATAGAGCTCGCTCCCAATATATATTGTTGCGCTAAAGGTGTTGGATGAGCTTAATAATTGCATTTTATTACAAGCTGGAGCAGTGGCGTAGCCAGACATTTCGGGGGGCGCACTTTGCGGCTCGGCTTTCTCCTTATAGAATCTGTCGAGGGATCAAATACATGAATGATAACTGCATTGCCTCTGCCAAAGATGCTGCAAACGAATTCTTGAACGCTGCTACGCACTATGAAGACAAGTAAAATATGTATTATTTCATAAAAGAAGATATTCGTATGTCCCAAAAATTGTGCCAGAAGTAACTGATATCAATGCTTCCATTTTTTGTCTACTTAATAAATAAATAAAATATCGCACGAACTTTAGAACTATATCAGCTAGAAACCAGCAAAGCAGTGCATGCTATTGATATGAAAAACATAAAGGCCACGACATGAATGAGTTGGGGACAAAGATTTGAATGCAACTTTGTCATTCAAGAATCTTGTTTACGTTTTTGTACATATCCAACAGCCAGGGAAAAATCTCAACGATACTGTCCTTCATTCCAATGTATTGCGCAGGACCAGCTGTTACCGGCCAGGTATTGTAATTGCACCGAAATTATAGTCGGAACAGAGACCCCCCCCCCATATATAGAAAGCAGAAATTCTGCAAATATACATTGGGAATGCGAAGATACAATGGAATATACGAATGCGAAGACACAGTTTAATAAAGGGCAAAAAAGTGTCAGCTGAAACAAAGTTCGCTGCATGTATACACAATTTTTCGCGCCAAGATATTTAAATATACGTATGTACCTACGTATCTAAGCAAAAGTCACTGTAAATGATGCGTCCAACTAAGCAAATAAGTATGCTGCGCAGTCACAGATTCACAGATCACAGAATCCTAAGGCCACAGATTCGCAGAATCCTCTTGCTTTGGTCAGCAGTGCATGACAGGACGAAAAAATATCGGGGGGTGGGGACGCTGAAGCCCCATAAGCGCCCCCCACCCCCACCTGACTATGCCCCTGACCTAGAGTAAATTGGCATTACTGATCCACCTTTTGAAATTTTTGTAGTTATTTGTCTAATTATTTTATAGTTGTTTATGTTAATAATCCCAACATTACTACTAAATAATTAACTGCGGTGCTATCAGGGTTCCATCTTAGGCTAGTTGCTCTTAATATTCATAAATGACTTATACTCAATGTACTTACAATTCAGACTGCCTATTATATGCCGACGATACCGTGGGTTATATTCATTCTAGAAAACATTAACGGCTCCCCAAGCCAAAGTTAATACCGGCAATTTCAATGTCCATACATGGTGTACCTTTAACTGCGTATATATAACGTTAAAAGAACGTTGGTACTGTTCCATAGTACACAGAAAATAATAGTAATAGCCATAATGGTTTTTGAATAATTATGAGCTATCGATATCTGTAAAAGTGAAATTTCTTGGTGCTACCGCTCGTAAACATTTGAGCTATTGCTGTCATGCCAGTTCACTACTGCGAAAAGTGTCACGCTTACATAGATAGCCGTTTAACGTACTGTTTGTCTTCGTGGGGAAACATATGCCCTATTCACCTCAAGCATTTAGAACGTCTACAAAATTGAGCAGACTCGTCATATTTAGTCCACCGTGCTCCCCTTCGCTGCCTATTTATTAACTTCGTATCCTTCGGCACCTATTTCAATATAAGTAATCGTCGCTCAGGTTGTGTCTTATACACGATGACATACATGTAGATACATTATTATTTTATGTCACGTCGTCAGTTTAAACAGCACTAGACTTTCTGAGCGGATTAACGT
The DNA here is from genome assembly GCF_038994185.2 of Dermacentor albipictus. NCBI lineage: Eukaryota > Metazoa > Arthropoda > Arachnida > Ixodida > Ixodidae > Dermacentor > Dermacentor albipictus. Next base: position 275,918,318 of record NC_091821.1, on the reverse strand, counting down.
AATTTTACTCAAAATCACTTCATCTTATGAAAAGTTGACGTTAGGAATTGGGGTATAACGGTTTGGAATTCACTTCCAACATCCATTACGACGACCTCTTATCTGTGCTTATTTAAGCGAAAATTAAATATTAAATGATCAATACAGATATGTTCTCTTTAAATTTTCTATTGCAGATGTGTGTGTCTTGTAGTATTTGTAACAGTAACTTTTTTTTAACGGTTTACGATTTACAGAAAGTATAAAATGCTTCTCTCTCGCTTGTTTCTATTAATATTATGTAAAGAATTTTGTGTTGCATTGTTCCCATTCATAAGTTACATGATCTTCATGTTGGGCCTTTATGTCCCCTTTACAATAATGAAATATCGTTTTCTACGAGCACAGTTATTTACCTCATGATTTTATCATCTGATTTTATATGTTAATTCTCTAACATGTAATATCTACGCTATGCATGCATCCAGCTGCTCTTATGTAATTGTCCTGTATGTATTGTAAAACGGGGGGTCCCCCGGACAGTTTCTATTTTGCCACCGCTATACAAACTTTTTTCTTGTCCGCTAAACAAATGAACTTCAAGCTTGAACTAAACTTGAAACAAATTAGGTGATCAAGAAAGGTCGTTGAACGAAAGCCCCGCTTGCACTCCTAATTGATTCTACAAAATATGGTTGCAGTCCTATACAAATTTGAAAAAACAAATTGTGTTGCAGTAGTAATAGGCATTCGCGGCTAGCCACTGAGGGATATATTATGAACAGAATACAGAACTTGGGATGATTTTACATGACGCTGAGGTTTTGTACCTTGGTGGACGATTAAAATACTACTCTTTTTGTATTCATTCGTTTTCGCATTGGCTGGAGCTTTCGTTTTGTTCTTGTATATAAGTGAATGCCTTCCCTATAAAAATTAAGTTGTGAGTCAGTGCCCATGCTTGCCACTGCCCCTCGTAACTTGCAGAATGCCGCTCTCAAAATCTGCTTCTGCCGTCTGTAATATTTCACATGGTTTGGTAGCTGTATCAAGTGTGTATGTTTTTGTTTTCGACGACAGTACGCCACAATGTCATCCACTGCACGTGCCGACAGCTTCCGCCGCGTGACCGTGATCAGCGTGGCCGATTGCTCATTCACGACTGGGCGCACAGTCAGGCGCACACTCTCGTTGTAGAGGGCAGACGGCGCACCGTACGCGAGATGAAGCCTTCCACGACGTTGTTCCCAGTGCACTGCGAGGCTTAGTGAGAAAATGTTGGTCCGCTGTGGCTATATCATCTCTGGCTTCGATGCATTTTTTATCATCATCATCATCATCATCATCATCATCATCCTGGTTACGCCCGCTGCAGGCCAAAGGCCTCGCCCGTACTTCTCCAACTACCCCGGTGATATACTAATTGTGGCCATGTTGCACCTGCAAACTTCTCAATCTCATCCGCCCACCTTACTTTATGCCGCCCCTGCTACGCTTGCCTTCCCTTGAAATCCAGTCCGTAACCCTTAAGGGCGATCGGTTATCTTCCCTCCTCATCACATGTCCGGCCCATGCACATTTATTTTCCTTGATTTCAACTAAGATGTCATTAACTCGCGTTTGTTCTCTTACCCAATCTGCTCTTTTCTTATCCCTTAACGTTACACCCATCATTCTTCATTCCATAGCTCGTTGCGTCGTCCTCAATTTAAGTAGAACCCTTTTAGTAAGCCTCCAGGTTTCTGCCCCGTACGTGAGTACTGGTAAGACACAGCTGTTATACACTTTTCTCTTGAGGGATAATGGCAACCTACTGTTCATGATCTGATAATGACTGCCAAACGCGAGCCAGCCCATTCTTATTCTTCTGATTATTTCCGTCTCATGATCCGGATCCGCGGTCACTATATACCTGCCCTAAGTAGACGTATTCCCTCAGCACTTCCAGTGCCTCACTACCTATCGTAAACTCCTGGTCTCTTCAGAGACTGCTAAACATGAGTTTTCTGCAGACTAATTTTAAGAGCCACCCTTCTGCTTTGCTCTCCAGGTCAGTGAGCATGCACTGCAATTTGTCCCCTGAGTTACTAAGCAAGGCAATATCATCAGCGAATCGCAAGTTACTAAGGTATTCTCAATTAACTTTTATCCCCAATTCTTCCTAATCCAGGTGTATGAATACCTCTTGTAAACACGCTGTGAATAGCATTGGAGAGATCGTATCTCCCTGCATGACGCCTTTCTTCATTGGGATTTTGTTGCTTTCTTTATGGAGGACTACGGTGGCTGTGGAGCCGCTATAGATATCATTCAGTATCTTTAGATATGGCTCGTCTACACCCTGATTCCGTAATGCCTCCATGACTGCTCAGGTTTCGACTGAATCAAACGCTTTCTCGTAATCAATGAAACCTATATAAAAGTCTTGGTTAAAATTCCGCACATTTCTCTATCACCGGATTGATAGTGTGAATATGGTTCATTGCTGAGTAGGCTTTACGGAATCCTGCCTGGTGCTTTGGTTGACAGAAGTCTAAGGTGTTTCTAATTGTATATGCGATTACCTTACTAAATGCTTTGTAGGCAACGGACAGTAAGCTGATCCGTCTATAATTTTTCAAGTCTTTGGCGTCCCCTTTCTTATGGATTAGGATTATGCTAGCGTTCTTCCAATATTCCGGTAGGCTCGAGGTCATGAGGCATTGTATATACAGGGTGGCCAGTTTCTCTAGAACGATCGGCCCACCATCCTTCAACAAATCTGCTGTTACCTGATCCTCCCCAGCTGCCTTCTCCTTTTGCATAGCTTCCATGGCTTTCTTTACTTATTCCAGCATTACTTGTGGGATTTCAAAATTTTCCAGACTATTCTCGCTTCCATTTTCGTCGGGGATGCCACTGGTACTGTATAAATCTTGTAGAACTCCTCAGCCACTTGAACTATCTCATCCATATTAGTAAGGATATTGCCGGCTTAGTCTCTTAACGTATACATCTGATTCTTGCCGATTCCTAGTTTCTTCTTCACTGCTTTTTGGCTTCCTCCGTTCCTGAGAGCCTGTTCAATTATATCCATATTATACTTCCTTATATCAGCTGTCTTACGCTTGTTGATTCACTAGGAAAGTTCTGCCAGTTCTATTCTAGCTGTAGGGTTAGAGGCTTTCATAGATTGGCGTTTCTGGATCAGATCTTTTGTCTCCTGCGATAGCTTACTGGCGTCCTGTCTAACGGAGTTACCACCGACTTCTATAGCACGCTGCATGATGATGCCCATAAGATTGTCGTTCATTGCTTCCACACTAAGGTCCTCTTCCTGAGTTAACGCCGAATACCTTTCTGTAGCTTGATCCGGAATTCCTCTATTTTCCCTCTTACCGCTAACTCATTGATCGGCTTCTTGTGTACCAGTTTCTTCCGTTCCCTCCTCAAGTCGAGGCAAATTCGAGTTCTTACCGTCCTATGGTCACTGCAGCACACGTTGCCGAGCACGTCCAAATCTTGTATGACACCAGGGTTAGCGCAGAATATAAAGTCTATTTAATTTCCAGTCTCGCCATTCCGGCTGCTCCACGTCCACTTCCGGCTATCCCGCTTGCGGAAGAACGTACTCATTTCGTGCATAATATTATGTTCTGCAAACTCTACTAATAAGTCTCCCCTGCTGTTTCTAGAGCCTGTGCCGTATTCCCCCACTGACTTGTCTCCAGCCTGCTTCTTGCCTACCCTGGCATTGAAGTCGCCCATCAGTATAGTGTATTTTGTTTTGACTTTATCTATCGCCGATTCCACCTCTTCATAAAAGCTTCTGACTTCCTGATCATCATGACTGGATGTAGGGGCGTAGACCAGTATGACCTTAAATTTGTGGCTCTTATTAAGTTTCACAACGAGACATGCCACCCTCTCGTTAATGTTTTAGAATTCCTGTATGTTACCGGCTATATCCTTATTCTTAGCTATATTCTTAGCATACCATATGTTTATTGTTAGGCACTTTACCCTCTTGGGTTTCCGAGATTGCAGTATTGAATGAACAAATGAAAACGCAGTTGGGAAGACCACATACACGCGGCCACCAGCCATCGCGAAAGCGCTCGCGGCATAGCAGCCGAATCCACCACGTGACGTCATCCGCGAGAGGGTGTCAAATTCCTTGAGGCTATTAATGATCAAGAACCCTGCGCACCCGCGCTTGCCGGCTCCCACCCGGACTTCGTTGATGAGACGTCAATTATATCTGCGTGGCACGGCGCAGCCTCAATGTTCAAGCAGGCCCTCGGCACGTATTAGGAGAAACAAGAAGCGGGGTCCCATTTATTCGCGTGCCGTGTGCCAGCTAATTGAATGCTTACGAATGATGAGACATTACTTTTGTGGCTAATGATTCTGCGGCCGCTCACCAGACACACTGATGAAGGCAGCCCTGTGCCAGGGACAGGGGACGCACAAGATAGTGCGCAAAGAAGCACGGAAGGCTTTGTGAGATTTTATTTTTGATACGAGGAGTTGGAGAGGGACGAGGCTTTGTCACTTTGATCTTCTTGTGGGCTCTTCTTGTGGTGGCAGTGGGCATGGAATGACAAAACTTAGGTGGTGGAAATGAAAACATTCATGGAGAACAAATTCACTTTTTTTTGGTCATAAGTGCACTAAATGGCAATGCGCTTGCGCGTGTTCATTTGAGTTTACTAGGGACGATTGAACGATGGCTTTATCTTAATATTATTATTGATATTTGAAGCTGTAGGTTCAGTTGAACGATTCAATCTAGCCTAAAGGAGCAGTGACGCAAAATTTTTATTTCGTTCTACTTTCCTTTTTTCATACCTGCCGACTGCGTAATATTGGCATGAGGCCCCAAATTCCCGAACGAGCAAAAACTATGAAATATGCCATTTTTATTGAAATAAATATTAGGAGAGGTCGGCGCCTTTATGGTGGCACCGGCTACTCCTTGTAACTTGGCAAAGGAAACAAATTTGCTTAAAAAGGGAGAATAGGGACACAAAATATGACACTCAGTAGAACACTGGGTGAATAAAAAATATACAGTCCAACAGTACAGTAATCGCAAAGTTTTGTGCATGAGTTCAGTACACGTACGCTTATATAAAGTCAGATATTTCGAACAGTGAAAACGCACAACACATGTAATACACTGCAAGTACAGAACAGAATTATACTTATTGCGTAAAAGTTGCGATCCCCACATATATCAATATTGAATCACAAACAACATTTATGTTACCATTTAGCGTATTAGGATCATCTGAAACTTAACATTTTCCCAAAATCTTTGTGTCCTCTAAAAATTTTTTCAGAGCAAGAAGTGCTCTTTTCTGAAGGCCCATAGTTGGCCATGGGCCAGGCATCTTTTTTAGGGTGAATGGTCTTCTGTCTAATATCAACAAATTTGCTTGCAGTGCCCTTCTTTGTGGATCGTATTTCGTGCACTCGAGGAGAAGATGATGCATATCTTCGTCTGGATGGCCACTAGAACACTGAGGACTAGAGACACGTTTTATCCTGTAGAAAAAGTGTCTCGTAAATGCAGTACCAAGACGCAGGCGGTGTACCAATGTTTCAAATTTTCTGTTGTCTCTTAGATTTTCCGGCATTGATAAGTTTATACATGGGCCTATAAATTATAACTCTGAGTTTTTAGTTTGGTGTTCAAACCAGGTAGTTTTGCTGAGGTGACAGGAAATCTGTCGCAGGATCAGACGGACTTTACTACGCAGTAGAGGAAGATTGGTTGTCTCTGTGTTATTGTGCGCCCGATTCGCAACTGCGTCTGCTGCAGTTTTACCAGGAATATTGCAGTGCCAAGGTATCCACTGAAATGCAATTACGTGCTCCAGTGCGATTGCTTTTGTAATTTCTTTGAGCATCTCATACAATAGGAAAGTGTTCAAATAATTTTTCTTATTGCTCCTTTGACCACATGCTCTGGCTGTGCCCAGCCCTTAACGCCTCTCCACCCATCACGAAAGAACAATGGCAGGACTCTCTCAAGAGCAGCAATCTCAACATCCAACTCCAGGCTGTCCAGAGGGCCCACGACATTGCCGCGGGACTTGATCTCCCGGTTCCATCGTGGGCGGAGCCACCGACTTGATCTTCGGGAGCCTTCGGTTTGGCTCCCCGAGGTCTCAGTCCCTCAGGACTCAAATAAAGTTCTTGTCATGTCATGTCATGCTCTGTAGTAGTGTGAGAGCGGCTTGCGAATCGCTAAACATAACCCATTTTTGCGAATGATTTTCTGATGTTATGAAATGCAAAGCGCACAGGCTTGCAAACAGTTCTGCCACTGTGGAAGATGTCTCTCGGGATAATTTAAATGTTTGCTCTAGCCCTAAATGAGGAATGACGAATGCTGAATCAAGGAATTTTTATGACACGAACCAGAACATGTACTGGGGATATAATGAGTAAAATTGGAAGAGTGCCAGTTGTTGTGTGGCTATTATGAACATGTCTCTCTTATATATAATCCTGTCAACCGATAATTCTATTCTAGGACATGTTAGCATCCAGGGAGGGTAACTAACATCCACTTTGCATAATTCAAATCTTGGTAATAATGCTTTATGTTCTAGAACAACGTCGTGAATTTTGCTTTTGTTTCTTTCGGTAAGTGCCAGGTTTAATGGATACTTCTCATGTTCGGTTAAGATGCGATAAATATGTCGGCAAGTTTCAACAATTCGTATGACTGGAAATGGTTGGTGACGAGCTCCAGCAATTATTAAATAACTCGAGGTAGCCTGCGGAACCCCAAGACACACTCGCAGCACCCACGCCAGTAAACGTTGAAGACGTTCCTCAGAAGTTTGCGATAAACCATGGAGAATAGGTGCCGAGTAAGAATTTATTTGTTTTGTGAGTTCGTTATGAACTTGTAGTAGTGAAGAGACTGATCCCCCCAGGTTGTGCCATCGAGCCGCCGAAGTACGTTTATTACTGCATTGGTCTGCTTTTCAGTTGCGCGAATTTGTGATGCCCATGTCAGCTGGCGGTCAAGAATAATTCCAATAAATTTATGCTCTTTCACAAACATCAAAGTTTGCCCATTAGGCGTAAGTTGGAAATTATTCAGCTGTCGTCTAGTGAAAGGAAGTACGGCTATCATTGCGTATGAAAGACTCATGCCTCTTTTAAAAAGATGTTGATACTATCAAGACCCTCTTGAAGAGTTGTTTGAATGTCTTGTATATGAAATCCAGAGGCCCATATGCAGATGTCATCTGCGTACAGAGAATACTGTATAACTGACGGGAGTTTTTGTGGCAAGGCTGCTATGACACAGTTGAATAAAAACGGACTGAGAACACTGCCCTGCGGAACGCCCTGCGTGATGCTGTGACAATTACTCTCTCCTTCGATTGTTTCTATAAATATTTTTCTATATTTCATGAAATTTGATACCTATCGCAGTGTTCGATCGTGTAGGCCAAGCTCTAACATACCAGCAAGGACGTGTATGTGACTTACAGTGTCGAATGCTCTTTGAATGTCTAAGAATACTGCTACTGTCACATTTCCACAAATTCATTCATGTTCGACGCATGTGGCAATGTCTAAAACTGCATCCATTGTACACCGATTTTGTCGAAAACCAGTCATGTAGTTCGAAAACACATTTGTGTGTTTCATCATCATCTCCATTAGTTTGGAAAAGCAGCTTGTGAGACTGACGGGTCGGTAGGAGTCAAGACAAAGGGGAATCTTTCCTGGTTTTAGTGCTGGAATTACCCGAACTGATTTCCATGCATCTGCAAGAGTCTCTCTTATCCAGATATCATTAAATATCTCCAAAAGAGCCATTCTTCCTACTGGACCTAGGTTCTTTAACATCACATACGTAACTCCATCTGGGCCTGCGGTTGTCTTTGTACGGCATGACGAAAGAGCACATTTCAATTAATTTAAACTAAACTCACAGTCAAGTTGACGATGTTATGACACAAAGCACGCACGAACCTTCTGTTCTGCTAGTGTTGTGGAAGCTGTAAATTGTAGGTAAGTAAACGGAAATACTGGGCTAGATGTAAGTTAACATAATCCATCAGCAACAGATGTTTCCGGAGTGCTTCGAGCTACGGCAAGGGCTCGGAAGGGATGGCTCTGGGTAACTGGACCACTAAAAGATTGGACAACTGACCATATTCTGGGAACTGGAGTAAACGGAGACAACGACGCGCAGTATTCTCGCCATCTTCTCGTACCTAATTTTTGTAAGCGTCTGCGCGAAGTTGACTGAACTGTCTGTGCAATCTTGTAGTCATCCAGTTTACCACTAGGACGGTAAGCACGTTCTGCGCGTCTTCTAATTGCTCTTAGACATTAATATTCCCCGTCGACTGCAGCGTATTAATTTGGAGCAATTGCTTGCCTTGTGCAGATCTTGTAAGACTCACACAAAATATTTGCAGACGATGAGCAAAACGTGAACAAGGTGAATGCAGGAGCCAACGTTTCGACAAGTGTACTTGTCTTCTTCAAGGCGACGTATGCTTTCCTCGCCACAGTATATATAGGTGAGGTTCTTCTAAAGGGGGGAGGGTGTGAGGCGGGAGGATGCGGAAACGAGGGAAAATGTGTTATCGTGTCGAATTCAGAGTAATGCAACGCTGTGTACAAGGTCAAAGCCAGGGCACAACCCCCCCCCCCCCGTTACTTGATAATATTATCGAGTAACGATAATATTATCAAGTAACGAGCGTCTGCGAAAAGCATTCCCGGATGTACCCAGGGTTACCTATCACCGAAACAAGAACTTTAAAGACATGTTAGTGCACGCAAAAGTCAGCCAACAGCATTCCCCCGTAATAAAAGCATGTTGTCGCCCTAGGTGCAAAACCTGCAGGCACCTTCAAAGTGACATTAAAATTAAAAGCACTGCAAATAGCTATACACATGAAGTCAAATCTAGCTTCACTTGTACAAGTTCGGATGTGATTTATATGCTTGAATGTTCGTTCTGTAAGAAACAATATATCGGTGAAACAGGACAATCAATGAACGTCAGATTAAACGGACATAGCGCGGACACAGCTAAAAAGCTTCCCAAAGCCGTCGCCGAGCATTTCAACCAACCAGGTCATAACTTTGATGAATTTAAACTCTACATCTTACAGTAAAATTTTCGTTCTGAACGAGAAAGAAAATAGAGAGAATCATACCTTATCCATAAGCTCAAGACATTGCAACCAATAGCATAAACGTTTTAAAAAAAATTACATTACGGGGTTTTACGTGCCAAAACCACTTTCTGATTATGAGGCACGCCGTAGTGGAGGACTCCGGAAATTTCGACCACCTGAGGTTCTTTAACGTGCACCTAACTAAGAACACGGGTGTTTTCGCCCCCCATCGAAATGCGGCCGCCGTGGCCGGGATTTGATCCCGCGACCTCGTGCTCAGCAGCCCAACACCATAGCCACTGAGCAGCCACGGCGGGTGTAAACGTTTCAAAGGGAGCTTTAGAATCTATTCGCTATGCTAAACTTCAAGCTATAAGCAACAACACTTCGTTTGATTTCTTGGCGTATCCCCCCCCCTTCTTCCTTTCATTTCCTTTCTTTTTTTTTTTGTCAGTCGGCGTGTCAGACGCCCTTGACACGCCGGCTAACGCGCGTGCGTTGACAGACCGGGGGAGGGGGGGGTTGTGCCCTGGCTTTGAGCTTGTACACAGCGTTCCTTTACTCTGAACTCGACACGCTAACACATTTTCCTTCGTTTCCGCATCCTCCCGCCTCACACCCTCTCCCCTTTAGAAGAACCCCACCTATATATACTGGGGCGAGGAAAGCATACGTAAGCTTGAAGAAGACAAGTCCATTTGTCGAAACGTTGGCTCCTGAATTCACATTGTTGACGCTTTGCTCATCGTCTTGAATTTACATCTCCCGCATTCCCCGTCTTTTCTCACAATATATTTGCAAAACTTTTAAAGTTTGGATTTTCGCCCAATGAGTTACTTGAATGGTGACGAAAACTTTGCCAATTAGTATATTTTGATTAGCGCCGGGTTCCTTCACTCCGTATGTGACTATGTTTTACCAGGATCGGAAAACGATCACTACCATGCGTTTCCATGTCCGTTGACCATTCAACGCCATCAAGAAGGTCTTGTGAGCAGAGCGTAACATCTATGCCGCTTGAGTAACGAAACCCTTGCAAGAACGTTGGAGAGCTGCCGTTTAACACGATCAGGTTACTTTTTTCTGCGGCAGACTCTATAATGCTTCCGCTGTAATCATTATATTCACTGCCTCAGATAACGTTATGTGAGTTGAAGTCCCCACAAACCAGCATATGTGAGTTTGCGATGCCAAACACATTCACCAAGCTGTCTGCTGATATTTTGAAGGAACATTGTAGATAAAGGCTGATCACTGTGACACTTGTATTTCTAAATGAAATATTGCATGCGACGAACTCCGGTATATCTAAATCACTCGACTCTATTAAATAGGACGGCAGGTCTTTTCTCACGCATAACATCGCTCTGCTACTTCCAGCAATGCGCGATGATTTATATATACCATAGTTTGAAAGACGAAAGTTATCTCGTATGCCTGCCTCCTGTATACATAAAACATGAAAGTTATGTTGAGCTAGAAGTTTGCGAAAATCAGCTGACTTATTTTTAAGACTATTAGGATTCCACTGAAATATGAAAACATTGTTGTAACGATTATTCATTGTAAGCCTGCCGTGGAGCTGTTGGTGGTTGTGGAAGCACCAACGATTACATAGAAAGCACTGCTTTTACCTCTGGCAGGTTGTTTGCGTGTGGAATGGCACTGAGGATTGCAAGCAGAGCTGTGAATAGCATGGGCAGGATAGCATGGATAGAATAGCATGGGCAGCTGAAGAGCTGACTGAGATGGTCGCTGGGATGACTGGTGGG